>NC_044310.1:102959982-103260898 GCF_007474595.2 Lynx canadensis | reverse complement strand
ATATATTAGAATACATATAATATACAAATGTATATTTATATATCTGCTGTATAAATATAGCAAAAAATGTGCCATGATGAGACCTTTAGACTTTAGAAAGATGACTGTCATTATTGTCAAGAGCAAGGAGTAAAAGCTGTGGGGTGTGGGGAGGAATGGGAAAGAGGATGGTAAAAAAAAATCAATTGAGCAATTAAATGTAATTTGGGTCAAGAATAAACATTTTCTGAGGGCTTACTCTGTGTCTACAGGAAGATCTGTCTTTCAGGAGTTTATGATTCACTCAGGGAAACACCTAAGTGATAATTATAGTGAAAATATGTTCAGCTTTATTCTTGAAAAATATTTTGGGGCGCCTGGGTGGCTCAGTCGGTTAAGCGTCTGACTTCAGTTCAGGTCATGATCTCACAGTTCGTGAGATCGAGCCCCGTGTCGGGCTCTGTGCTGACAGCTCAGAGCCTGGAGCCTGCTTCACGTTCCGTGTCTCCCTCTCTCTCTGCCCCTTCCCTGTTCATGCTCTGTCTCTCTCTGTCTCAAAAATAAATAAACATTAAAAAACTAAAAAAAAAAAAGAAAGAAAAATATTTTTCACTGGATATAAGTTTCTTGGCTGACAATTTTTCTAGAACTTTAAAGATATTATCCCATTGTCTTCTGGCTTGCACAGCTTTTGAAAAGACATCTATGATAATTCTTATCTTTGTTTCTCTGTATGTGATGTGTCTTTTCCTATTGTTGCTTTCAAACTTTCTGTTTATCGGATTCTCTCTCTCTCTTTTTTTTTTTTTTTTTTTTTTAGCACCTGGATCATGATGTAAGTGATATGTGTGTGTTTATATCCTGCTTGTAGTTCATTGGATTTCCTTGATATGTGGGTTGATAATTTCATAAAATTTAGAAACTGTTTGCTCATTAGTTTTCCAAATACCTTTTCTGTTCCCCTTCTCTCTCTTCTACAGGGATTCTAATTACCTGTACATTCAATCACTTGATACTTATGTCACAAATTCCTAAAGCTTTGGGTTTTCTTCCAGCCTTTTTCCTTCTGTGCTTCATCTTGCACTGTTTCTATTGGGATGTAAGTTTACTGATCTTTTCTTCTGCAGTTTTTTTTTTAATGTTTATTTATTTTTGAGAGAGACAGAGACAGAGTGCAAGTGGGGGAGGGGCAGATGAGAGAGGGAGACACAGAATCCAAAGCAGGCTCCAGGCTCTGAGCTGTCAGCATAGAGCCTGATGTGGGGCTCGAACTCATGAACCGGGAGATCATGACCTGAGCTGAAGTCGGATGCTTAACTGACTGAGCCACCCAAGCGCCCCTCTTCTGTAGTTTTTAACTTAATATTAGTCTCACAGTGAACTTTCTCTCAGATATGGAATTTTTATCTTTAGAAGAAGTTTTATTTGGTTCCTTTTTATGTCTTCCATTGCCCTCCTCATTATGTTCATACTTTCTTTTACATTATGGAACATATGGAACATATTTATAATAGCTGCTATAATGTCTTTATTTGCTAAGTATATCATCTCTGTCATTTTTGGATCTGTTTATAGTGACTGTTTTTGTCCTGAAACTGCATTTTTCTCCTTCATCTTACATATGGCAAATTTTTAATTGGATGCTGGAAGTAATGAATATTATATTCTTGAGTTCTATCTTTTGTTACATTTCTTTACAGAATATTTGATTTTTTTCCTGTCGATCAGTTTAGTTAGTTGCAGATCAATTTGATTCTTTCAAGGCCCTTCATGAAGTTCTTTAAGTCAGGTCTAGAGACCTTCAGGGCTAATTTAGTTACACTTCTTCTTCTTCCTTTTTTTTTTTAAAGTAGGCTCTATGCCCAACGTGGGGCTTGAACTCACAACCCTGAGATTAAGAGTCCCATGCTCTACCAACTGTGAGAGCCAGCACCCCAAATTAAGCTACACTTCTTTTTTTTTTTAAGTTTATTTTGAGAGAGAGAGCAAGTGGGGGAGGGGCAGAGAGAGAGAGGAAGAGAGAGAATCCCAAGCAGGCTCCACACTGTCAATGCAAAGCCCGATGCAGGGCTCAAACTCACAAACCGTGAGACCATGACCTGAGCCAAAACCAAGTGTCAGATACTTAACTGACTGAGCCACCCAGGCGCCCCTGAAGCTACACTTCTAAGGTATGGCCATTCTGGTATCTCTACTGACTGCCCTGTGTATCCATGGATGTCTCTATGTTTCCCATAGTGGAAACTGGAATGATTTCTGGATCTGGGAATAATTTGGCTTCTTGTTGTTTGTAACTACCTGGTAATTGGTCTTCCCCACAGGTTCCTGCTTAAGTTCATGAGGTTTCTCCCTATGCACACACTGATCAGCATTCAAAGACTCAAGGAGATGCTGATGTAAATTTCTGGAATTCTTTGCATCACTGCTTCCTTTTAATATCTTGCCCCATGAATTCTAGTGCTCTTAACCTCCCCATACTCCTCTGTCTCCCCAAAAGAATGAGATGGACTCAAAAGATTGGGCTTTGTTTGGATTCTCCTTCCCTGTACTACAGTTGGGAAATTACCCCTTGGCAGGAAGTCTTGAAATGGTAGAGCCTACTTTGTTTTCCTTTTCTTAGGGACCCCTGTACTGCCTCTTGTCCAATGTCTGAAAATGGTTGTTTCTGATATTTTTACAGGTTTTTTTTTTTTACTTCTAATTACATACCCTCTTACCCATGCATGACTGGAACAGTAAACCCAGGAATACTTATATTTCATTCTAAGAGAAATACACATAAAAAGTGTTGTGTTTTTTTGAGCGAAAGCAGAGGAGTATTTGATGTCTTGTTTATATTTTTCAAAGTATCATTTTAATTACCTTGTAGAAAAAAAATTGGAGTGAAGTAAGAGTGGAATCAAAAAAACAAGTGAAAGAATAGTGCTGGAATCTTAGTAAGAGCTGTTAGTGGCTAGGTCCAGGTTTGTGGTGAGGTCGATGAGATAGAAACACAGGACTCAGTCATAGATTGACTGTTCAGCATGGTTTGGGAATTGCATGATGGTAGAGGATGAATAGAAAGTCAGATAAAAGGCAGGGAGAATCAAGACCTTTATTTTGAACATAGTATGTTTGTGAGGCCTATTAGACATCTAAGAGGAGATATCAGTAGGCAATCACATCTGTAAGTCACAAGCTCAGGAGCAATGTATAGACCAGAGATACACATTTGAGATTTGTAGGCATGTGGTTTTTATAGTTATGGGAATGGATAAAGCCATACGAAGGAGGTGGGTTGTTAAAGTACTAAAACTTGACAGCCTCTCAGGTAGATCATGCGATAGATTCTTAGTTTACTTGTAAATGTCCATCTCTAGAACAAGAGAGAAGGTCAAGCAGATATTGGCCTTTTTGGGGGAATGTTCAGTGCAGACCAACTCGGTAGTGGACATGCAGCGGGTGTTCAAGAAGCTCAGGTTCCTGAGGGAATAATTCATTACAGTGTGGAAGGCACGACTGACTGTTACTATGAGTGTGTTTCCCAGGAGAGTTGTCAGGTAAATAACCAAGAAGACCAGGAAGAACACGCCCTGTAGTTTGGATGGTTGGAAAACCCTAAGAAAATGAATTCAGTGACAACTGATTGATCGTTCATTGCCAACTGTGTCACAACTACAAAACAATGAGAAAAAGAAACCATAATAAAATGAACCCCAAATGGGTTTGTCAACATACGGGTTGTGTCAAACTGTTTTGGGTGCAAAGCAGCCTGGACTGTGGGGGGGAAGTGTGCAGGGCTGTCCTCAGGGAGACCATCCCAGCTCCTTGCCAGACAGACCTTGCCCGCTCAAGCCCAGGCACCTCCTTCAGGGGCTTCTGTGGCTGCCAGAGGGTAAGAATAAGTGCAGACTTGATCCAAATCTGCATGAGTCTCTGCGTTAGAGTGAGCTCATTTCTCACTAGCTAAGCAAAACCTCCCTCCTGCCATTGTTTTCACTATATTACTTAAATGTATTTATATAAAGGTCTTTTTATTACTATTAATATAATAAATGTTTATGGATAAAAATAATACCAAAAAGATGCTTACCGCCCACAGAATCAGTTTTATTTCAATGTATTTCTTTCTATTCTTATTCTCTTTTTTTCTTCCCTTCTCCCCTCAGCCATTCTCTTTCTGTGTCTCTGTATTTATAGCTGTATGTATATACATACATATACGCACCTATAGCTTCACAAAATAGAAATCTTAGTTTATATTCCACTTTGTATCTTTTTTTTTACTATTGTCATAGCACAAACATTTTCCTATAGCTTTCAGTATATTTGAATGTACAATTTCTAATGGCTGCATAACATTATATTATGTGGAAGTGTATATTAAAATGTATTTAATTAATCTCGTATTGTTGAACATTTACATTGCTTTCATGATTTTGTCATTATAGAAATACTATGATAAGCATCTTTTACATAATTATATTTGATCCTTTGCTAATTTCTTCAAGATGAATGTTTAAGTTCTGTGCTTTTTAACAGATTTCTTGAGAATTTTTTTGAGGGGAGCAATTTCTCCTTTGTATGGAGTTTATCTTTCTTAATAAGATTAATTCTGTTTTTAGAGTTCATTATGTATTCAGAATTCTTTTAAATGTCCCCTTTATTTATTTTTCTTTTCTTTTTTAGTTAACATACAGTGTAGTCTTGGCTTCAGAAGTAGAACCCAGTGATTCATCTCTTACATATGACACCCCGTGCTCATCCCAACAAGTGCCCTCCTTAATGCCCATCACCCATTTAGCCCTTCTCCCACCCCCACCCCTCTAGCAACCCTCAGTTTGTTCTCTGTATTTAAGTGTCTCTGATGCTTTGCCTCCTTCTCTGTTTTTATCTTATTTTTCCTTCCCTTCTCCTGTGTTCATCTGTTGAGTTTCTCAAATTCCACATATGAGTGGAATCATATGATATCTGTCTTTCTCTTGGCTTATTTCGCTTAGCATAATACGCTCTAGTTCCATCCACATTAGTATTCAGAAATTTCAATCAACCCATTAGTTTTAGGACAATTTCTTTGATATATTTCCTCATTGCTAAAACTGTTGTTAAACCAAGACTTCCCCTCTATCAAATATTTTGTATTTCCTAGGGGAAGAATCAAAATGATCACCAACTTTCTATTATTCATTTAAACTTTGAGGCAATACCGGGTTCTTTCCCAGAGCATCTGTTCTAGATTCGGAGTGAGTGAACTGTAGTGGAAAGAGCAGCCTTTGTTGCCAGGTAGATTTGAATCCCAGCTTTGCCCCTCTAATCCTAGACAAGTGATTGCTGTAATCTCTCTGTGTAAGTCTCAGTTTATTTATCTAAATGATAAAGATCATTGTATCCGTCCCATAAGTTTTTTTTAAGAAGGATTAAATTTGATTATCTATTAGTCCATGTAAAAATCTCTTAAGATACATGTGCTCCTCAGATCTATCTTCCAAATGTTTCCCACCTGTGTTCTTATCAGATCTACTGCTAACCCCCTAGTCCAGGCTACCATCAACTGCCTCTGGGACTGTGCAACAGCCTCCTCACTGACCTCCCAGCCTCCACTCTTGCCTCTATTAGTCTATTCTCCTTACTGAAGCCAGAGTGACTCTTTTTTAAAATTTTGTTTTGTTTTTTAATTTATTTGAGAGAGAGACAGAGAACACAAAAGGGGGAGAGAGGGGCAGAAGGAGAAAGAGAATCTCAAAGCTCTGTGCTCAGTGTGAAGTCCAATGCAGGGCTCAATCCCATGACCCTGGGATGGGCCCTCAACATAACAGTGGTTAAACTTACGATTTTTTGACTCTACAATGGTGTGAAAGCAATAGGCATTCAGTAGAAACTGTACTTCAGGTTGTGAATTTTGGTCTTTTCTAGGGGTAGTGATATGCAGTACTGTTCTCGCTCGTGATGCTGAGGGGGGGACCGCAGCTCCCAGTCAGCCAGGCAGTGTACAGACAACGATTCTGTACCCATTGAACCATTCTGTACTTTCAGTACAGTATTCACTAAATTACATGAGATCTTCAATACTTCATTTTAAACAGGCTTTGTCCAACTGTGGGCTAATGTGTTCTGAGCACACTTAAGGTAGGCTAGGCTAAGCTAGGATGTTCAGTAGTTTGGGAGTGTTAAATGAATTTTGACTTACAATATTTTCAATTTACAATGAGTTTATTGGGGTGTAACCCCATCGTAAGTCAAGGATGATGTGTAGATACAAATCCTGCTGTCCCACTTCCAGTGCTTTCTCATCACACAAGGAGAAAGCCTCGAATGTCCTGGCCTCTGAGGTCTGTGTGATCTGGCCCCTGACTACTCAGACATTAATTCTCACCCCTTGTCTTAGTCTCACTTGGCTTCATCCCCACTAGGCTTGTTGCTGTTTTCAACTACACCAAGCATGTTCCCACTGTTCTTTTCATATATACAATGCAAATTTATTCAGTCTTTAAAAAGAAAGCCATACTGCCTTTTGCAACAATGCAGATGAACTTTGGGGACAATATGCTAAGTGAAATAACCCAGACACAGAAAGTAAAAAATCAAACAAACAAACTTCATGATATCACTTACATGTGGCATCTTAAAAAGTTGAGTGCATCGAAGCAGAGGGTAGAACAGTGGTTATGAATGTCAGGGAGGTGGGGGAAGCGTGGAGATGTTGGTCAATGGGTATGAAGTAACAGTTATATGAGTAAGTCTTGAGATCTAAAGTACAACATGGTGACTCTGGGTCATAAAACTGTGTTGAATAGTACAATGTTGCAAAGAAAGAATATTTCAGATGCTCTTATAAAAATGGTAACAATGTAAGGATGTACATAATTATTAGAAATAAAATAAGATAAAGACATATGTATAACATAGGTTTTTAAGAGAGCTACTAAGCATGTTCCCATTTGCTGTCCCCTCTGCCTAGAATTTTTCCCCTAGATATTTGCACAATTTATTCCCCTTTCCCTCTCTCCTCCCTTGTCACCTCCTTGGAGAGGGGTGCCCCACCCTCTCAACTGTAAGAGAATTCCTTGTTATCCCCTTAGTTTATTCATTTCTCTTTATGACACTAACCATTATCTGACATTTAATAAGACATAGAGATGTATATTTAATTTCTGTCTTCCCAACCAGAATATAAACTCTGTGAGGCCATCTCCTTAATTTTGTTCACCCCTCCAGTCTTAATGCCTAGTGTGATATCTGGCATACTGAAAGGTGCTCAATACATTTTCTTGAATAAATGCATGAAGGAACAAGTAAATCCATGTATGTTTTTAAAATTATTTTGGGATCCAGTACATTTTTGGGGGATAAAACCCTAGATTAATTCATTTCTATTTTATCTAACTCTATCTAGTCTAGTCTTCCTGGGTACCCCTCCTTTATTTTAGCAAAGCTGTCATTTTTCACGTGTATTTTTTCCCCAAATTTTTATTTAAATTTACTTAGTTAATATATTAGTTTCAGGAATTGGTTTCAGGGGTAGAATTTAGTGATTCATCACTTACATGTAACATCCAGTTCTCAAAATAACAAGTGCCCTTCTTAATATCCATCACCCATTTAGCCCATCCCCCACCCACATTCCTCCATCAACCCTCAGTTTGTTCTCTATTGTTAAGAGTCTCCCTTATGGTTTACCTCCCCCCTTTTCCCCCTTTCCATATGTTCATCTGTTTTGTTTCTTAAATTCCACATATTTAGTGAAACCATATGGTATTTGTCTAACTTATTTCACTTAGCATAATACGCTCTAGCTCCACCCAAGTCATTGCAAATGGCAAGATCTCATTCTTTTTGATGACTGATTAATATTCCATTGGGTGTGTGTGTGTGTGTGTGTGTGTGTGTGTGTGTATGTGTATGTGTATGTCACATTTTCTTTATCCACTCATCAGTTGGTGGACATTTGAGCTCTTTCCATAACTTAGCTATTGTTGATGATGCTACTATAAACACTGGGTAGCATGTACCCCTTTGAATCTGTATTTTTGTTTCCTTTAGGTAAATATCTAGTAGTGCAATTGCTGTGTTTTAAGGTAGTTCTATTTTTTACTTTTTCAGGAACCTTCATACAGTTTTCCAGAAAACTGGCTGTATCAGTTTGTATTCCCACCAACAGTGCACGAGGGTTCCCCTTTCTCTGCATCCTTGCCAACATCTGTTGTTTCCTGTATTCTTAATTTTAGCCATTCTGACAGGTGTAAGGTGGTATCTCATCATGGTTTTGATTTGTATTTACCTGATGATGAGTGATGTTGAGCATCTTCTCATGTGTGTGTTAGCCATCTGGATGTCTTCTTTGGAAAAATGTCTATTCATGTCTTCTGCCCATTTCTTAACTGGATTATTTGTTTTTTGGGTGCTGAGTTTGATTAAGTTTTATATATATTTTGGATACTAACCCTTTATCAGATATATCATTTGCAAATATCTTCTCCCATTCTGTAAATCGCCTTTTAAGTTTTGTTGATTGTTTCCTTTGCTGTGCAGATTTTTTTTTATCTTGATGAAGTCTCAAGAGTTCATTTTTGCTTTTGTTTGCCTTGCTTCTGGCAACATGTCTAGTAAGAAGTTGCTCTGGCTGAGGTCAAAGAGGTTGATGCCCATGCTTTCCTCTAGGATTTTAATGGTTTCCTGTCTCACATTTAGGTCTTTCAACCATTTTGAATTTATTTTTGTGTATGGTGTAAGAAAGTGGTCCAATTCATTCTTTGGCATGTTGCTGCCCAATTTTCCCAACACCATCTGTTGAAGAGACTGTCTTTTTCTATAGGATATTCTTTCCTGGTTTGTCAAGATGAGTTGACCATACTGTTGTGGGTTCATTTCTGGGTTTTCTGTTGTGTTCTATGAGTCAGGTTTATGGTAGTACCATAATATCTTGATCACTACAGCTTTGTAATACAGCTCGATGTCCAAAATCATGATGCCTCCAACTTTGCTTTGCTTATTCAGGATTTCTTTGGCTATTTGGGGTCTCTGTAGTTCCATACCAGTTTGAGGATTGTTTGTACTAGCTCTGTGAAAAATGCTGGTGGTATTTTGATAGGGATTGCATTAAATGTGTAGATTTCTTTGGTCAGTATAGACATTTTGACAATGTTTTTTCTCCTAATCCATGAGTATGGATTTTTTTCCCATTTCTTTGTGTCCTCTTCAATTTCTTTCATAAGTTATATAGTTTTCAGAGTACCGATCTTTTACCTCTTTGGTTAGGTTTATTCCTAGATACCTTATGATTTTAGCTGCAGCTGTAAATGGGACCAATTCCTTGATTTCTTTTTCTGCTGCTTCATTGTTGGTGTATAGCAATGCAACAGATTTCTGTACATTGATTTTATATCCTGCGACTTTGCTGAATTCATGTATTAGTTGTAATAAGTTTTTGGTAGAGTCTTTTGGGTTTTCCATATAGAGTATCATGTCATCTGCATATAGTGAAAGTTTGATTTCTCCCTTGCCAATTTGAATGCCTTTTATTTCTTTTTGTTGTCTGATTGTTACGGTTAAGACTTCCAGTACTATGTTAAATACTAACGGTGAGAGTGGACATCCCTGTTTTGTTCCTGAACATAGAGGAACAGTTCTCAGTTTTTCCCCATTGAGGATGATATTAGCTATAGGTCTTTTGTATATGGACTATATGATGTTAAGGGATGTTCCATCTATACCTACTTTGTTGAGGGCTTTTATCAAGAATAGATGCTGTATTTTGTATTATGCTTTTTTTGCACCTATTGAGAGTATCATATGGTTCTTATCCTTTCTTTTATTATTGTGGTGTATCACATTGATTGATTTATAATCAATGTGGTGGATAATTCTTTTAATGTACTGTTGGATTCAATTTGCTAGTATCTTGTTGAGAATTTTTGCATCCACTTTCATCAGGGTTATTGGCCTGTAATTCTCCTTTTTGGTGGGGGTCTTTGGTTTTGGAATCAAGGTAATGCTGGCCTTGTAGAATGAGTTTGGAAGTTTTCCTTCAATTTCTGTTTTTTGGAACATTTTGAGAAGAATAGATATTCACTCTTCTTTAAATGTCTGGTAGAATTCCCCTGGGAAGCCATCTGGCCCTGCACTTTTGTTTGTTGGGAGATTTTTGATTACTGATTCAATTTCTTTGCTGGTTATGGGCCTGTTGAGATTTTCTATTTCTTCTTGTTTAAGTTTTGGTAGTTTGTATGTTTCTAGGAATTTGTCCCTTTATTCTTCATGTGTATTTTAATCTTTAAACTAGAAAGTATGTTGTGTGTTCAGATTTTAGGTATTACCTTCCATATCAGTTGTTTCATCATTACTATTTTTTTTGAGAGAGACAGAGAGAGAGAGAGAGAGAGAGAGCGAGCAGGGGAGGGTCAGAGAAAAGGGGGGAAAGAGAATCTTAAGCAAACTCCATGCTCAGTGTGGAGCCAGATGCAGGGCTCTATCCCATCATCCTGGGATCATGACCTGAGCAGAAACCAAGAGTCGGTCATTCAACTGACTGAGCCACACAGGTGCCCCTCACCATTACTATTCTAATTGTTCTTCTTTGGACTGGACCTTTTCTTCCTCCTATAGAGCTGACCAACAGAGTTCACTCTACTCAACATTGACCCCATTTGAGCATTATGTATGTTCATTAAAAATGCCTAAAATTCTTTCTCTGAATAGCAGGAGAAACAAATCAATATATTCAGTTTCTTAATGTAACCTTGCTTGGCAACTGAAGAGTAACACTTATAAACTCTGTCTGATCAACATGAAAAATGGAAGCCATTCTTATGATGCTATCACCCTGCCACCGTGATCTTTTTACAACTCAAAATGGATTCTGTCTTCCTTCAGCTTGAAATACTTCAGGGACTCCTCATCCTTTATAACAGTGGTTATCAAACTTCAGTGCACGTCAGAATCACTTGGAGGACTTGTTAAAAACAGGTTGCTGGGCCCATGCCCAGTTTCTGATCCAGGAGGTCTGGGTATAGACTGAGAATTTGCACTGCTAACAAGTTCCCAAGTGAGGTCTGGGGACCAAACTTTGAGAATTACTGCTTTGTAGAATTCATACACCTCACACAGTGTGCAAGTCAGGATATCAGAGTGGTTAAGGTAGAAGAGACTCAGGCCAATCCAGGAACACTCTTCTCTAGCTTTGTGACTTTTGAAAGGTTATTTTATCTCTTTTGCCTTAGTTTCTTCATCTGTAAAATGAGGACAATTTTTTTTGAGACAGAGAGAGAGAAAGCGAGAGAGAGAGAGAGAGTGTGTAAGTGGGGGCAGAGGAGTAGAGGGAGTGAAAGAGAGAATCCTGAGCAGGCTCCATGCTCAGCATGAAGTCTGACACAGGGCTCAATCCCATGACCCTGGGATCATGACCCAAGTCAAAATCAAGACTCAGACACACAAATGACTGAGCCACCCAGGTGCCCCTTAAAACCATCTTTGACTTTGTTCTTTCTATCATACCCATCAGCAAAACTTGCCTTCTTTAACATAAATACATATTCAGAATATAGCTACATTTTACCATCTCTACTACTACCAACCTAGTTCAAGACATTTGGATATATGAGTATGGGGTTCAGAAAAAAGGGGAAAAGGATAAAGATATAAATTTGGAAGTCATCTGTATACAAATATAAAGGCATAGGAATGGATGAGAGTACATAGGGTGTGAGTTTCCATAAGAAAATTAAAAGATTTTGGGATGCCTGGGTGACTCAGTCAGTTAAGTGTCTCTTGGTTTTGGCTAAGGTCATGATCCCATGGTTTGTGAGATCCAGCCCCGAGTCAGGCTCTGTGCTGACAGCATGAAGCCTGCTTGGGATTCTCTCTCTCTCTTTCTCTTTTTCCCCACTCTCTTTCTCCTTCAAAATAAATAAACATTTAAAAATGTAAAAAAAGAAAAGATTCTTTTTTTAAAGATTTTTTAAATTCATTTTCGAGAGAGAGAGAGTGCGAGTGAAGGAAAGGCAGAGAGTGAGGGAGAGAGATAGAATCCCAAGCGGGCTCTGCACTGGCAACACAGAGCCCGACTTGGGGCTCAAACTCATGAAATCTTGAGATCATGACCTTATTTGAAACCAAGAGTTGGACGCTCAACTGACTGAGCCAGCCAGGTACCCCAGGAATGATTCTGATAACTGAGCTCAGTGCAGTCCAACACTTACAGTCCAAGAAGATGAGAAGTGTCTTAGTCCCTTTAGGTTGTTATAACAAAATGCCACTTATTGGGGTAGCTAATAAACAATAGAAATTTATTCCTCACAGCTCCGGAGGCTGTAAGTCCCAGATCAGGGTGACAACATGATCTGGTGAGGGCCCTCTCCCAGGTCACAGACTACTCCTTATAGCCTCATATGGAGAGTCTTTTACAAGAGCACTAATCCCATTCATGAGAACTTCATCTCCCAAAAGCTCCCATCACTTCGGGTGTTCAGATTCCAACATGTGAATTGGGGGCAGGAGGACCCATTCAGACCATAGCAAGAAGCTATCAAAAAGACAGAGAAGAATCAGTCAATATTGTAAGAGGAGAATCTAGAGTATTGTCCCATAGCCAAACAAAACTGAACAATTACTTATGTCAGATAAATCAAGTAAGATAAGCACTTGGAAATGGTGATTGGATTTGGTTATATGGAAGTTATTGGTGACTTGTACAAGGTGTGCTTTGATGAACTGATAGAAATAAAGCTTAAATGACATGTTTTGAAAGACAGTATGTAGACAGAATGTGGAATTAGTGAGTCAGTTTTGGTAGTTCTCTTTAAGGTTTTTGTAAATGGCAGAAAAAGGATGTTGTCCTTCCTCTGAGCTCCCATAATGCCCTAGGAGTTTCTCTATCATTGGCTCCCTTCTTACTATATTTAATTGTTAATGTGTCTGTCTGAGTGATAGTCAACTGAGCAGAGTAGAAAGTTCACCCTCATTGCCATGGGACCATCACCACAAATATACATCACAAATATAAGATACAGAGCAAACTGTCCACGTGGAAGAACACCTATCCCCAACTAAACAGCTCAGGAAATGCTTTCAGATGGATGCAATGTCAGAATTCATTATTAAAGGAAGAGTAATTAGTTGTTTACCAAGCAAAGTAGAATGAAAGCAAAGGTATCCCAGACAGTGAAGAGCCATGAGCCAAAGGACAAAAGGGTAAAAAGAATTGGTGTATTTTTTAAAAACATTTATTTATTATTTTTGAGAGACAGAGAGAGACAGAGCATGAGTGGGGGAGGGCAGAGAGAGAGGGAGACACAGAATCTGAAGCAGGTTCCAGGCTCTGCACTGTCTGCATAGAGCCCAACGTGGGGCTTGAACCACGAGCCATGAGATCATGACCTGAGCCAAAGTCAGATGCTTAACTGACTGAGCCACCCAGGTGCCCCCAGATTGGTGTATTTGAAAGATCCTCATTTAGTACTTTGAAGGTGAAGAGGTAGAAGCAGACTCCTGAAGGGCCTTGAAGTACTATTAGCATTTTTGGATGTATTATTCCACATGGACCTGTGCTAAGTGCTTTCTAGGTATTATCTGATTTAACTTCACAATAAATCTATGAGGAAAGCACTACTATTAAAGTTTTCTTTGGGACACCTGGGTGGCTCAGTTGGTTTATTTATCTAAAATAAAATTCAAAAAAATTTTTAAAAAGAATGACTTTAAGATTTTTGACCTGAGAAATTATTAAAATGGAGGTTACAACATATATGTATCTAATAACAGAACCTCAAAATACATAAAACAAAACTTATATAATGGAAGAGAGAAATAAATCATTCTACAGCAATCATTGGAAACTTCACCACTTTCCAAAATGAATAGAACATATAGGCAGATCAACAAGGGAATAGAACACTTGAACAACACTATAACAAGAACTAACAGACATCTATAAAATGTTCCACCTGTATTAGTTTGCTCAGGTTGCCATAATAAGATACCACAGATTGGGTAGCTTAAATAACATACATCAATTTTCTCACAATTCTGGAGGCCAGAAGTCCAAGATCAAGGTGCCAGAAAACTAGGTTTCTGGTGACACCTCTTTCTGGCTTGTATATGCCCACCTTCTTGCTGTATTTTCACATGGCTTTTCTTCCGTGTACACATGAAGCAAAAGAGCTCTGATGTCTTTTCCTCTTGTTATAAGAACACCAGTCAGGTTATAGCTTCATTCTTATAACCTTATCTAAACTCCTTAAAGTCCCGACCTCCAAATACAGTCATATTGGGGGTTATTGCTTCAACATATGAATTTTAGGGGCACACAATGCCCAATAATGGAAAATACATATTACCCAATAATGGAAAATACATATTCTTCTCATGTACACATGAAACATTCTCCAAGATAGATTATATTCTAGGCCAGAAAACACACCTCAGTAAATTTGAAAGGATTGAAATTATATACAAAGTATGTTCTCCAATCACTGTAAAACAAAATTAGGAATCAATAACAGCAAAATATTTGAGAAATTCACAAATACATGGAAATTAAGCAACACACTCCTAAGTAACATGAATCAAAGAAGAAATCATAAGAGCAATTAGAAAATACCTTGAGATGAATAAAAAGGAAGACACAAAATTCTGAAACATAGGATTCAGCAAAAGCAATAACAGAGGGAAATTGATTGATGTAAATGCCTATATTAAGAAAGAACAAAGAAGTACAAGACGTATACTTAGAAAACTGCAAACATCAAAAGATATTAAAGAAGGCTAAATAAATGGAAATATATCCCATATTCATGTATCAGGAGATTTAAATGGTTAAGATGGTAGTACATCCCAAATTGATCTACAGAGTCCATGTGATTCCTATTAAAACCCTACCTGGGTTTTTTGCGGAAGTTGATAAACCAATCTTAAAACTAATAGGGAAATGCAAGGGACTCAGTAGCTAAATGTTGAAAAATAAGAATAAAGTTGGAAGACTTAACACTTTTATTTCAAAACTTACTATATAAAGCTACAACAAAGGAAGTATAATACTGGCAGAAGGAGAGACATATAGATCAATGAAATAGCATTGAACATGTATACAGAAACTCTTACACGGTTGATTTTCAACAAGAGTGAAAGACAATTTAATGGGGAATAAATAGTGTTTTCAACAACTGCTACTGGGACAACTGAATATCCACATGTAAAAGAATGAAGTTAGATTCATACCTTATACCACACAAAAAATTTAACTCAAAATGGACCATAGATCCATTTTGATCTAAATGTAAGGGCAAAAGTGTGCCTGGATGGCTCAGTTGGTTAAGGTCCAACTCTTGATCTCCACTTGTCAGGATCTCATGTTTCATGAGCTTGAGCCCCACGGCAGGCTGACAGATTTGAGCTTGCTAGGGATTCTGTCTCTCCCTTTCTCTGCCTCTCTCTCTCTCTCTCTCTCTCTAAAATAAATAAATAAACTTAAAAAACTGTGAGAGCAAAAATTATAAAAGACTTAGAGAAAATATAGGAATAAATCTTTGTGGCTTTGGGTTAGGCAAAACTTTCTTAGATGTGATACCAAAAGCACATGGTGGAAGAAAAATTACATTACTTGGATCTCATTAAAATGAAAAAGTTTTGTGTTTCAAAGGAAACCATCAAGAAACTGAAAAGGTAATCCCGCACACTTGAAACAAATATAATATTGTATGTTAATTAACTGGAATTAAAATTTTTAAAAATTTTTAAAAAGGAAAAGCAATACATAGAATGTGAAAAAATATTTGCAAACATGTATCTGATAAGGGAAATTATATTTAGAAAACATGAAAACTCTTACAAATCTGCAATAAAAAGATAACACTATTTTAAACTGGGAAAAGGATCTGAATTGACATTTCTCCAAAGAAGATATATAAATGGCCAATCAGCACATGAAATGATGCTCAACATCATCAGACATTAAAGAAGTGCAAAACAGGGGTGACTGGGTGGCTCAGTCAGTTAAGCATCCAACTTCAGCTCAGGTCATGGTCTCACAGTTGGCGAGTTCAAGCCCCGCGTTGGGCTATCCACTGTCAGTGCAGAACCTGCTTCGGATCCTCTCTGTCCCCCACTCTCCCCGTGCATTTTCTCTCTCTCTCTCTCTCTCTCTCTCTCCCTCTCTCTCCCTTTCTCTCTCTCTCTCTCTCAAAAATAAACAAACATAAAAAAGTGCAAATCAAAACCACAATGAGATACTACTAAACGTGCTAGGATGGTTACCATAAAAAAGACAGATAATAATAAATGTTGGTAAGGATGTGAAGAAGTTGGAATGCTCATGCAATGCTGATGGGAATATAAAATAGTACAGCTGTTTTCTAAAACAATCTGGCAGTCTTAAAAAAGATTTGAAAGGGTAAACATAGAGTTACCACATGACCTAGCAATTCCACTCCAGGTATACATCTAGAAAAATGAAAACATTGTGAGGAGCACTGAGTAACATTTAGAATTGTTGATTCACTATATTGTCCAGCTAAAACTAATATAATACTATAAGAAAAAGAAAGAAAAATGAAAACATGTGCACACACAAACTTTTATTTGTTTTTGTTTTATATTAAATATAATTTATTGTCAAATTGGTTTCCATACAACACCCAGTGCTCATCCCAACAGGTGTGCTCCTCAATGCCCATCACCCACTTTCCCCTCTCCCCCACCTGCCCCACCCCCCGGTCAACCCTCAGTTTTTTCTCAGTATTTAAGAGTCTCTTATGGTTTGCCTCCCTCCCTCTCTGTAACTTTTTTCCCCCTTCCCCTCCCCCATGGTCTTCTGTTAAGTTTCTCAGGATCTACATATGACACAAACTTTTTTTTAAGTTTATTTATTTTGAGAGAGAGAGAGGGAGGGGAGGAGAGAGAGAGAGAGAGAGAACAGGCATGCGTGTGCATGAGCTGGGGAGGGGCAGAGAGAAATGGAGAAAGAGAATCCCTAGGAGGCTCCATGCTGTCAGTGCAGAGCCTGACGTGAACTGTGAGATCATGGCTTGAGCTGAAATCAAGATTCAGAGGCCCAGCAGACAGAGCCACCCAGGCACCCCCACACAAAAACGTTTACATGAATGTTCAGAGAAGCATACTCATAGTACTCAAAAAGTAGAAAAATAGGTCCATCAACTTCTTAACAGATAAATGAAATGTGGTATATGCGTCCCTCTTTCTCACTCTGCTGCAGCCAGACCAACCCACTCACTGTTCTCAAACAGCATGTCCAGCACACTGGACCCACACACTTAAATCAGATAATGAACTTTTATCCAGGTTAGCATTTGTAAGAGGGGAGACTGAGATTCACCTGTGAGTGATTCACAAAAGAATCTAGTGAGAGCAAGTTTTAATTAAGGCAGAGAGAAACATGCTGAAACACTACCTCATTCTCTATAAGAAAACTCGTATTCCTTTCTGAAAGGAAGCAATTGCAGATGTCTGGGTGGGAAACTAGAGAATGAGCTGCTGGTAGCAACTGGTGAACCCAAGGAGTACTTAACACATTTATTAACAGGAAGAAGGGAAACTTAAATCCTAAAAAGACTGTTACCTTGTTCACTGTGACAGGCAGAATAATGGCCCCCAAAAGATGTCCTGTCCCCAAAGCCCCAGAATCTGTGAACATGTTATCTATTGTGGCAAAGGGACTTTGCAGATGTGATTAAATTAAGAATTTTGAAATGAGATTATCCCAGATTGTCTGGGTGTATCCAATGTAATCATGAAGGTCTTTAGAAGAGGAAGACAGGTGGATCAAAGTTAGAGGAGATGAGAAGATAGAAGCAGAAGTTAGAATGATTTACAGTTGACCATTGAACAACACAGGCTTGAACTGCACAGGTCCACTTATGTGAAGACTTTTTATAGTACGGTACTCTAGATTTTCTTTTATAATTTCATTAATAACATTTTCTTTTCTGTAGCTTACTTTATTGTAAGAAGACAATATATAATACATATAACATAAAAATATGTGTTAATTGACTGTTTATGTTGTCAATCAAGCTTTTGGTCAGTAGGATGGTGTCAGTAGTTAAATCTGGGGGGAGTCAAACTTACACATGGATATTTGATTGGGCGTGAGGCCACTGCCCCTGACCCCCATGTTGTTTAAGGGTCAGTTGTACTTTGAAGATGAAGGAAGAGACCATGAGCTGAGGGATATAGGTGGCCTGTAGAAGTGAAAATGGCAAGGAAACAGATTCTTTCCTAGAGCGTCTGGAAGGAATGCAACTCTGCTGACATCTTGACTATAGAACATCTAACTTCCAGAGCCAGAAGATAATAAGTTTGTGTTGTTCTGAGGCACTAAATTTGTGGTAATTTGTTACAGCAGCAAAAGTAAATAAATAAACACGGAGGCTGCATGGCTAATTACAGTATGCCCAGAATCTCTACCTTGAATTTCTTAAATTCTGCTGCAATTGAGCTGGAGGCGCTTCCAAAATAGGTAATTATGTGCAGCTTGAGGGTCCATGGGATGTCAGTGTAGGTAAGTATACTAGCATGTTTTATAAACACATCCACAAGGTCGCTGAAAATGCTGTCAATCATGTAAGGACATTGGTTGGAGTATTGCAGAACCCAGAGGACATCATGGTGAACTCACACCAATAAAGACATATCTGAAAGTTTATCTTCCACTCCCTGGATGAAGATGAAGTAAAAGGTATCCCAAACATCTAATTTCACGAAGAATGGTACTCTCTGTAAAGAAGGCCTTGGAGGCTTATTCTCAGGGGAGCTGGTAATGGTCCTAGACGATGACTGCATGGTGACCAAGGATTCCTGGCAGATCTTTGATCTTCATTACTTTTCTTTATGAAGATCATCAGGGTGTCCGTGTGTATGCATGTAAAAACTGACATCTTTCAAAAGCAGGAATCAATGATTTGTTTGGAGCAGTGGGTTTATTTGCTGAATCCATGAGCCACAGATGGATTGTGAAGCCTCAGTGGTATATAAGAGCATGTGTGTGAATATGTGAGTAGGTGTTTGTGATGCTGATGTGTGCATGTGGAATGTTCTTTAGCCTATGAAGAACACTTCAGAAAACACCTCTCTCCATGGGCAAAAGGATAAGATCTAAAGTTGAATGATGGACAAGGATCCTTTAGGATATGGTCCGGTCATGAATCATAGCAGGAGTAAAAGATAAACAGGCTCAGAAGGATTCAGTAGAAGAATGACCACAGCATAAAGGTTCCTAATGTTTCTGGGACACTGGTGAACATTTCCAAGGGCTGAGGGAAGAAAAGCACTTAGATTCTGAGCTCTGAGGGCAATAATTTACTAGCAGCCACATCTGTATCTTTGGAAGTCCCTGCATCTTTGCAAGGACAACCTGCAACTGGGAGCAATTCTGGGAGGCTGTTCCAACAGGCTCCGAGCTTGTTTCTGGGGTATCAGGTGAGGTGATAGGGAATCGATTGCTTCTGGGGTGCAAAACTTGGCTATGGGGACTGTGTCAACCTGCCTTTCTGGACAAGGTCTTCGAGGAAAAGCAACCAAGTACTTCCACAACAGAGGCTTCAGAGAATATCTTCCTACCCTTTCTGGACCAGCAGGAAATCTGGGGATCTGCATAGAAACCAGACTTAGGTATAGGAGTGGGGCATCTGCAAGGGGATGAAGGAAGACTGGGAAGTAGAGGACCTCTGGAAGAAAATATCCTGGGGTTGTCAACATTTATTGGATCGTGATCTGTTCTGATGACCTGATGAAATCCAAGAACTAAAAAAAATGAATTTACCTACATTCATGGAATTTTGCACATAATTCAAAATCACAAAACCCATTGACTTTTCCTAGTGGTCAGTAGATCCTGACATTCAAAATTTCTCATTTAGACCTGGACAGTGGGATGATGTTGATCTATATTTGAATGGAATGGTCTGTAAGTTGAAGATAGAAGTTTTGGAGACTGGAGAAACCCCTGCAGCAATTGTTAACAGTGTGGGAGCCACTTTTAGAGTATCCTGGAGCCTGCGAGTGGGTATGTATTTGTTGAGTCAATTTGGATAGTTCAGGGGTAAGGGGGATGTCATTAATTGATGCACAGTTAGAATGAAGATCATGGGATCATTTTGGAAATTTAAGGTGCTATGGGGCATGAGAAAGTGCTCAGTCAGCAATTGAAAGTATAGGATTGGTACTCAAGAGAAAGGTTGAAGGTAACAGTTTGAGTCATTGGCATAAACACGGATGCTGAAGCCATGGCTATGTGTGAAATGTGCCAGGAAGGGTAGTTAGCATGAGAAAAAGGAGGGACACCTGGGTGGCTCAGTCATTAAGTATCCAACTCTCTTAATCTCAGCTCAGGTCTTAATCTCAGGGGCATGAGTTCAAGCCCCACACTGGGCTCTGTGCTGGGTGTGAAGCCTACTTAAATAAATAAATAAATAAATAAATAAATAAATAAATAAATATAAGGCAAAAAGTTAGCGATGGGATCCTCACACATTTAAAAGGGAGAAAAATTTGTTGAGGAAAGACCTTCAAGGGACTTCCAGATGTTCACTTCAAACTCCAGAGTGGCTGCTGGCAGTAACATCCCCAAGTCTCAGGCGTCCTTTTTTGGTAAATCCATATGTGAAATGGGTTAGGAATCTGTGTGTACTTGTAACAGATCCGTTTGTAACGAGGGCACTGCTTTTTGTGGTCTTTATCATCTCTGTAGATGAACCTCAAATTCTTCCTACCTTGGAAGCTGGTACATTACTTCATCTCATGATGTAGAAAATCCCAACTGAATATCCCAAGTTCATCTAGGTATATTTGGTAGGGGGGAGAAAGGTCTCTTATAGAAGGACACTCTTCACAGAGTTACTCTAAGAAACACTTGCTTAGTTATTGAATGACCAGAATAACAAAAAGAACATAAATTTTCAAGGGTCAAAACTGGTTGTCTTTTGGAATTGGTCACATTGCTTATTTTAAATGCCTTGAAATGCAACTTCATCTACATGAAGGTAGGCCCTGGAAAATAAGAGCACAACTAGAAAGAGTAGTAAGCCCTTATACACAGCTCACTGTTCTAAATACTCTCCACATATTAATTCAGTTATTCTTCACAACAACCCTATGGTATGGATACTTTTATAACCCCCTCTTACAGATGAGAAAAATAAGACACAGAGAGATTAAATAAAGTGCCCAAGTTCACTCAGCTAAAAAGTCTCAGGGCTGGGATACAACCTGGAGTTGTTGGACTCCAGGGTCAATGCTGTGTATGTATCCTCCATTATGACTTGCCACCTCTGGATTGAGTTCATTATAAACCAACAAATCCACAAATAAAACCCATTCTATTAATTTGAAACTATACAACATTGTCATATGACTGAATTCAAGCCGGATATTCCAAATTATGTTGTGAGTGTGGGCACATATTAGATGGTATAAATAGTATTTAACACTTATAGAGCACTTTCTGGGTGCCAGGATTTGTTCTAATTGCTTTACATGTTCTTACAACAAGCTATGAGTAGTGCTATTATTTAAATTTTTTTAATGTTTATTTATTTTTGAGAGAGACAGAGCATGAGTGGGGGAGGAGCAGAGAGAGGGAAACACAGAATCCGAAGCAGGCTCCAGGCTCTGAGCTGTCAGCACAGAGCCCAACGCGGGGCTCGAACCCACGAACCATGAGATCATGACCTGAGTCAAAGTCGGACACCCAACCGACTGAGCCACCCAAGCGCCCCTAGGAGTAGTGCTATTATTATACTCATTGTGTAGATGAGAAATTCAAGACACAAAGGGATTAAGTAGATATAATAATGTTATGAATAATACTTTATGTTATCTGATTATAAAATGATGTTTTTAAAGTACTTTGAGATATTCAAAGCATCTATACAAAACGAGGTGCACTTCTTATTCTTTGTCATAAGAATTCAAGACATGATTAAGAGACAAAGCTTTCATTAAAATTCCCATCTCAAAGCTTCAAGGATCTTAAAGTATTTACAATTCAATAGAAACTTGATACTGAAGTTAAAATTAAACAGTTCTTAAAACTAAATTAAAGTAGTGGAAACCCAATAAGCCTGGAGGACATAAATAAGAAATAAAAATTTGCTTTGGCAAAATATGAAATCTCTGTTGAATAAGCTGAAGGGGTTAAACTCTCCATATTAATGTCAGTATGTTTGGGTTTTCAGTCACAACTCATTTCGTTTACTTGTAAATCCACACGGTTTTCCAGTGAATCTCTTGTGTGATTAGCACTATTTGGGAAGTTGAAAAATTCTTTAAAACATTTTTTTAATGCTTTTATTCAGTTTTGAGAGAGAGAGAGAGTGTGTGTGTGTGTGTGTGTGTGTGTGTGAGCAGGGGAGGAGCAGAGAGAGAGGGAGACACAGAATTTGAAGCAGACTCCAGGCTCTGAGCTGTCAACACAGAGCCCGACGAAGGCTCAAACCCATGGGCTGCGAGATCATGACCTGAGCTGAAGTCAGACGCTCAACCAAGCGAGAAATTGAAAAATTCTTATTGAATTGTAATACTCTCCTTATCCTCATGTTTAATCAAGGCAAATGTATGTTGGCACAGAGGTTTGATTTTTAAATTTGTTGTTGCTGCTGTTATCTTAGTTTTTTGCTTATCAAGTCCTTGTTTCGCTAATTTAATCTGAGCAAGCATTTAATAACTTTTAGGGAGGAGTGAGCTCCTCATCACTGGAGATACCCAAGCAGAGGCTGAACTGCCACATCTGCTGAGACAACTCTTACAGTTTCTACCAACTAGTCATTATTGTCATACTTAGATGTTTATACAATGTAAATATGATATTGTGAAGAGTTTAAGAATTTCCTGGTTCCTCTGAGTGGTTCAAATCAATTACTCCTGAGGAACAGTAGACAGCCCTGGGGTCAGGTGTTATCAATACTGGTTTCAAATTATCCTCTGATTTGTTATTTCCAGGATCAAAAGTCCTCTGATAGATCCTTGCGTTTGCAAGTAACACAGGAAGTTTTTAGTTTTGGCCACCCTAAGTAACCGTTGAACAGATGGAGCTCTCCATTTCAGCACCCGTGCAGTTTTCCCGGCCCTAAGAAGAAAGATTGTCAAAATAGCCACTCCTTAATTTTCTTCCTTACTACATTGCTTCTTCACTTTAGCCACCACGTATCTGACTGCTGGGTGCTGACAGTGAGTACTCTTCCATGGAACAAAGCCATTGCACTCCTAGGCTATGGTCTCCAACTTTAGTCATCTGCAGAGTCCTGCCTCTCTCTGGAGAACTGTGTTCATCTAACAACCCTTAGATATCCTGGGGTGCCTGACTGGCTTCGTTGTAGAGCATGCAACACTTGGTCTCAGGGTCATGAGTTCAATCCCTATGTTGGGTGTTAGAGCTTACTTAAGACATTTTTAAAGTAAACAAAAACCCTTAGACATCCACACACAAAAAAATGGCTTCAACTAAGCTTATGAACAAGCAACCTCTATCCTATTATGAACATTTATTCATTCCACAACACGCACTGAGTACCTGTTTTATGCCGGGTGCATTTTAGGCACTGGAGTACTAGAAATAAGAAGACACAGGTGCCCCCCTCAGAAATCTCAGGCATATTGTTGGTTATACTGCTGTGTGGTTCCAAATCCCAAGTTACTATTACTGCTTTTCTGGACTCCTCTCTTTACCTGTTCCCTATTGGTCAGTCTGAGCATCTTCCATGTTCTCCCTATGGCCATCCATGAAAATAAGCCTCTCTTTTGTGTTTATTGAATAAGTAGCTGATTTTGCTGCTCTTCCTGGATTTAAAAAAATTTTTTTTCAAATTTTATTTATTTTTGGGACAGAGAGAGACAGAGCATGAACGGGGGAGGGGCAGAGAGAGAGGGAGACACAGAATCGGAAACAGGCTCCAGGCTCTGAGCCATCAGCCCAGAGCCCGACGCTCTGAGCCATCAGCCCAGAGCCCGACGCGGGGCTCGAACTCACGGACCGCGAGATCGTGACCTGGCTGAAGTCGGACGCTTAACTGACTGCGCCACCCAGGCGCCCCTCTTCCTGGGTTTTAAACAAGCCATAACTGCAGCTCACCTACTTACTTAGATTCCACACAGGGACTTTTTCCTTCACTTGAGCTGGAGTCCGTGTACACAGATCTTGTTCTTAAACTCCATATCATGTCTTTCCTTTTCTTTTGACTCACCAGCTTAGGCTGACCTGTGTTTCGGCATTCAGAGCTACAGTTCTAACAATACATTTTCTCAGTACCAACTATGTTCCAATGGAAACTGCTTTCCCAAAGGCTGTGCCTTCTGTCTTCCCCACAGCCTCTTGTTCATCACTCCCCCAAAATTCTGCTTGACATTGCCCATGTCGTGGTACTAAAACCAAGTGCCTCTGGAATATAAGAAAAAACCCCAGCAGCTCTTCAGGGCAAATTTATGCCTCCAGGTTAAAGGAAAGGCAGTAGGCTTGGATAATCTCACAGTGTTTTACTGCAACAAAATTAGGGCAAAAACATCTGACAGTGTCAGATATAGATGTCAAAAATGCAGACACCATTAATAATTTATGCTATTTCTGCTCACTGAGGAGCAATGATGTTTATTAGAAGACCTCAGAAATGTCATAATGGAGGCATGCAAATTGTATGAAATCTGGGCATAACCAACAGGCATACAAAATAGAAATCTTGTATTGGGATTAAACTTTTGCAGCCAGCTGGATTTTGTGTGTGTGTGTTTGAACCTGAAGAAAAAGTCTTTCTCTCTTTTTTAAAACTCATACAATTACCAGGAGATTTTGTGAAGAACCACTCCCCTTGTTTGGCCCCTAAAACACAAGTGCAGAGGCATTTTGACATATTCCAATGCATCACAGTTAATGTCAAAGTGAACCTGTGTTGTTCAAAAGATCATGTGTTCCAGGCAGTTTCCAGCTCACAAGGAGGTTTTGTTACAGAACATAATTTTTAAGATTTGTGAGTAAGGTACACAAAAATTAACTCAAATTGGATCATATTCCTAAATATAAGAGCTAAAAGCATACAACTCTTAGAAAAAAAAAAAAAAACCCGAAGGAATAGGCAAGTCTTTTATCTTGAGTCGTGCAATAGTTTTATAGATGTGACACCAAAAGTACATGCAACAAAAGAACAAATACATACTTTGAGACATTGTACTTCGTTAAATTAAAACATTTTGTGTTTCGAAGGACATCATCAAGGAGCACCTGGGTAGCTTAGTCAGTTAAGTATCTGAGCCTGCTTGGGATTTTCTCTCTCCCTCTTTCTCTGCCCCTTGCCTGCTCATGTCCTCTCTCTCTCTCTCTCTCTCTCTCTCCCCCTCTCTCTTTCTGTCTCAAAAATAAGTAAACAAACAAACAAACAAACAAACAAACAAAAAGAACATCATCAAGAATGTAAAAGACAATTCACAGAATGGGAGCAAATATTTGCAAACATATATCTAATAAGGATTTTGTATCTAGAATATATAAAGAACTCTTATAACTCACCAATAAAAAGTCAAATAACTCTATTTTAAAAAAATAAGCAAAGTTTCTGAGTAGACTCTCCAAAAGAAGAGATTACAAATCGCTAATAGCACATGTAAAGATGCTCCTTCTTTAGCCATCGGAGAAATGCAAAACAAAGCCACAACGAGATACCACTCTTTACTTGCTAGAAATGTTATAACCGTTATAATCAAAAAGAATGATAATAAGTGTTTGATGATGAGGTGGAGAAATTGGACCCTTATGCATTGCTGGTGGGAATGTAAAATGGTATAGCTGCTTTGGACAGCAGCCCGGGAGTTCCTCAAAAGGATGCAGAAATTCCACTCCTAGATGTATGCCAGAAAGAAATGAAAACATAAGTCCAAGAAAAACTTGTACATGAATGTTAATAGCAGTATTATTCATACTGTTTATAAAGTGGAAGCAATCTGAATGTCCATCAAATGCTAAAGGGATAAATAAAATGTGGTATATCCTTAGAATGGAATATTATTCAGCATTAAAAGGAACAAAGTACCAATATATGCTACAACATGTATGACCCTTGAAAACGCTATTCTAAATGAAAGAATCCAGGTACAAAAGGCCACATATTTTATAATTCTGTTTGTGTGAAATATCCAGAATAAACAAATCCATATATACAGCAAGTGGATCAGTGGTTGCATGGGGCTGGAGATGGGAATGGGGACTGACTACAAATGAAATTAGGGATCATTTAGGGGTGATTAAAATGTTGGTAAAATGAGATTTTGGTGATGGATGGTTATCTTAAAAAAATGTGTATGCACCTAATAACATAGTTTCAAACTACATGAAGCAGAATTAGCAGAACTATGGGGAGTGAGTGAAAAGGGTGAAGGGGGTCAATTGCAAATGGTGACAAATGACACTAGACTTATTGTGGTAATCACTCTATAGTGTATACAAATTATTATCTTGTACACCTGAAACTAATATAATTTTATACACCAATTTTACTTCAGTTAAGAAATATAACAAACACAAGCCTTATTTAAAAATATTAACTTTGTTGGGGCGCCTGGGTGGCGCAGTCGGTTAAGCGTCCGACTTCAGCCAGGTCACGATCTCGCGGTCCGGGAGTTCGAGCCCCGCGTCAGGCTCTGGGCTGATGGCTCAGAGCCTGGAGCCTGTTTCCGATTCTGTGTCTCCCTCTCTCTCTCTGCCCCTCCCCCGTTCATGCTCTGTCTCTCTCTGTCCCAAAATAAATAAACGTTGAAAAAAAAAATTTAAAAAAAAAAATAAAAATATTAACTTTGTAAACAAAATTAACAGGATGAAAAGGAGAAATAGACAAGTTAATAATTTTAGTTAAAGATTTAAAGATTTGAACAATGCAATTAACCAACTTCATCTCATTGATATTTCTAGACTACTATACCTAACAACTGTAGAATAAACATTCTTTTTGAGTGCACGTAAAATGCTAGGATACTGTCATAGGACCTAAAAAATTCTAAGAAAATCACAAAAGCCAATCAGAACAAAAATATTTTCAAACTTTCAAACTTTCAAACAAACTTTTGGCCTTCTGGCCTCATTGATCTGGTTGCTATTCATTGATTTCTGCCAAAATAAACCATATAATTGGGACATAAGTTTTGATAAATTTTAAGTTATTGGAATTATATATAATATATCTGACCACAATGAAAGTAAACTAGAAATCAATAACAAGGTAAATGAAAAATCACAAAATATTAAGAAATTAAATAACATATTTCTCAAACCCTATAGATCAAATAAGAAATCACAATAGAAATTTAAGATATCATACACAGAATTTTCACTGACTTCTCATAAACAATTAGGGCCAGAAGACAGTAAACCTATAGTTTTATTTTTTTCCTCTTTCATCTATATGCGTGTATGTACATTTGTATTTTTGAATTATAATTGACAATATCCTATTAGTTTCAGCTGTGTATCATACTGACTTGATATTTTTATACATCACAAAATGATTTCTACATAAGTTTAGTTATCTCTCACCACACAAAATTATATTACAATATTAATAACTATGTTCCGTTTGCTGTACATTATATCCTCATGACTTACTTATTTTATAACTGAAAGTTTGTATCTCTTAAACCCCTTCAACATATTTTGCCTACTCCCCAACCTCTCCCCCATTTGGTAAACAGTTGTTTTCTGTATCTGTGAGTCTGTTGTGTTTTGTTTGTTCCTTTGTTTTGTTCTTTTTTTTTTTTTTTTTTTTTGGTTTTTGGTTTTTTGAATTCTTGGTTGGTACTTTTATTTATTTTTTAACAATTTATTTTTTCATTTACATCCAAGTTAGTTAGCATATACTGCAACAATGATTTCAGGAATAGATTCCTTAATGACCCTTACCCGTTTAGACAATCCCCCTCCCATAACCCCTCCATCAACCCTCTGTTTGTTCACCATATTTAAGAGTCTCTTATGTTTTGTCCCCCTCCCTGTTTTTTTAATTATTTTTGCTTCCCTTCCCATATGTTCATCTGTTTTGTATCTTAAAGTTCTCATATGAGTGAAGTCATATGATATTTGTCTTTCTCTGACTAATTTCATGTAGCATAACACCCTCTAGTTCCATCCATGTAGTTGCAAATGGCAAGATTTCATTCATTTTGATTGCCGAGTAATACTCCATTGTGTATATATATATATATACATATATATATATACACATCTTCTTTATCCATTCATCCAGTGATAGACATTTGGGGTCTTTCCATACTTTGGCTATTGTTGATAGTGCTGCTATAAACACTGGGGTGCATGGGCCCCTTCTAAACAGCACATGTATCCCTTGGATATACTAGGGCAATTGCTGGATCATAGGGTAGTTCTATCTTTAATTTTTTGAGGAAGCTCCATACTGTTTTCCAGAGTGGCTGCACCAGTTTGCATTCCCACCAGCAGTGCAAAAGAGATCCTCTTTCTCCGCATCCTTGCCAACATCTGTTGTTGCCTGAGTTGTTAATGTTAGCCATTCTGGCACGTGTGAGGTGGTATTTCTTTGTGGTTTTGATTTGTATTTCCCTGATGAGGAGTGATGTTGAGCATTTTTTCATGTGTCAGTTGGCCATCTGGATGTCTTCTTTGGAGAAGTGTCTATTCATGTCTTTTGCCCATTTCTTCACTGGATTATTTGTTTTTTGGGTGTTCACTTTGATAAGTTCTTTATAGATTTTGGATACTAACCCTTTATCTGATATATCATTTGCACATATCTTCTCCCATCCCATCAGTTTCTTTTTAGTTTTTCTGATTGTTTCCTTCGCTGTGAAGAAGCCTTTTATTTTGATGAGGTCCCAATAGTTCATTTTTGCTTTTGTTTCCCAGGCCTCTGGAGACGTGTTGAGTAAGAAGTTGCTGCGGCCAAGATCAAAGAGGTTTTTGCCTGCTTTCTCCTCGAGGAGTTTGTTGGCTTCCTGTCTTACATTTAGGTCTTTCATTCATTGTGAGTTTATTTTTGTGTATGGTGTAAGAAAGTGGTCCAGGTTCATTTTTCTGCATGCTGCTGTCCAGTTTTCCCAGCGCCACTTGCTGAAGAGACTGTCTTTATTCCACTGGATCTTCTTTCCTGCTTTGTCAAAGATTAGCCATACGTGTCAAAGTTGGCCATACGTTTATGGGTCCATTTCTGGGTTCTCTATTCTGCCCCATTGATCTGAGTGTCTGTTCTTGTGCCAGTACCATACTGTCTTGATGATTACAGCTTTGTAATACAGCTTGAAGTCCGGATTGTGATGCCTCCAGCTCTGGTTTTCTTTTCCAAGATTTCTTTGGCTATTTGGGGTCTTTTCTGGTTCCATACAAACTTTAGGATGGTTGTTCTAGCTCTGTGAAGAATGCTGGTGTTATTTTGATAGGGATTGCATTGAATATGTAGATTGCTTTGGGTAGTATTGACATTTTAACAATATTTGTTCTTCCTATCCAGGAGCATGGAATCTTTTTCTTTCTTTCTTTCTTTCTTTCTTTCTTTCTTCTTCTTCTTCTTCTTGTATCTTCTTCAATTTCTTTTGTAAGCTTTCTATAGTTTTCAGTGTATAGATTTTTCACCTCTTTGGTTACATTTATTCCTAGGTATTTTGTGGGTTTTGGTGCAATTGTAAATGGGATCGATTCCTTGATTTCTCTTTCTGTTGCTTCGTTGTTGGTGTATAGGAATGCAACTGAGTTCTGTGCATTGTTTTTATATCTTGTGACTTTGATGAATTCATGAATCAGTTCTAGCAGTTTTTTGGTGGAATCTTCTGGGTTTTCCATATAGAGTATCATGTCATCTGCGAAGAGTGAAAGTTTGACCTCCTCCTGGCCGATTTAGATGCTTTTATTTCTTTGTGTTGTCTGATTGCTGAAGCTAAGACTTCCAATAGTAGGTTAAATAACAGTGGCGAGAGTGGACAGCCCTATCTTGCTCCTGACCTTAGGTGGAAAGCTCTCAGTTTTTCCCCATTGAGGATGATATTAGTGTTGGTTCCTTTATATATCGCTTTTATGATCTTGAGGTATGATCCTTCTATCCCTACTTTCTTGAGGGTTTTTATCAAGAAAGGAGCTGTATTTTGTCCAATGCTTTCTCTGCATCTATAGAGAGGATCATGTGGTTCTTGTCCTTTCTTTTTTTGATGTGATGTATCACATTGATTGTTTTGTGGATATTGAACCAGCCCTGCATCCCAGGTATAAATCCCACTTGGTCGTGGTGAATAATTTTCTAAAGTATTGTTGGATCCGGTTGGCTAATATTTTGTTGAGGATATTTGCATCCATGTTCATCAGGGAAATTGGTCTATAGTTCTCCTTTCTCGTGAGGTCTTTGTCTGGTTTTGGAATCAAGGTAATGCTGACCTCATAGAAAGCGTTTGGAAGTTTTCCTTCCATTTCTATTTTTTGGAAGAGCTTCCAAAGAATAGGTGTTAAGTCTTCCTTAAATGTTTGGCAGAATTCTCCTGGAAAGCCATCTGGCCCTGGACTCCTGTTTTTTGGGAGATTTTTGATTACTAATTTGATTTGTTTACTGCTTATGGGTCTGCTCAAATTGTCTGTTTCTTCCTGTTTTAAGTTTTGGTAGTGTATATGTTTCTAGGAATTTGTCCATTTCTTACAGATTGCCCATTTTATTGGCGTATAATTGCTCATAATATTCTCTTATTATTGTTTGTATTTCTGCTGTGTTGGTTGTGATCTCTCCTCTTTCATCCTGATTTTGTTTATATGGGTCCTTTCCTTTTTCTTTTTGATCAGTCTGGCTAGTGGTTTATCAATTTTGTTAATTCTTTCAAAAACAGCTTCTGGTTTTATTGATCTGTTCCAGTGGGTTTTTTTGTTTGTTTGTTTGTTTCAATAGCATTGATTTCTGCTCTAATCTTTATTATTTCCTGTCTCCTGCTAGTTTGGGGTTTTATTTGCTGTTCTTTTTCCTGCTCTTTAAGGTGTAAGGTTATGTTGTGTATCCGAGACCTTTCTTCCTTCTTTAGGAAGGCCTGGATTGCTATATATAAACTCCTCTTATGAACTCCTTTGCTGTGTCCCAGAGGTTTTGGGCTGTGGTGTTACCATTTTCATTGGCTTCCATGTACTTTTTAATTTCCTCTTTAATTTCTTTGTTGGCCCATTCATTCTTTAGTAGGATGCTCTTTAGTCTCCAAGTATTTCTTATCTTTCCACATTTTTTCTTGAGCTTGATTTCGAGTTTCATAGCATTGTGGTCTGAAAATATGCACGGTGTGATCTCGATCTTTTAGTACTTGTTGAGGACTGATTTGTGTCCCAGCATGTGGTCTATTCTGGAGAACGTTCCATGTGCATTGGAGAAGAACGTGTATTCCACTGCTTTAGGATCAAGTGTTCTGAATCTATCTGTTAAGTCCATCCGGTCCAGTGTGTCATTCAAAGCCATTGTTTCTTTGTTGATTTTCTGTTTAGATGATCTGTCCATTGCTGTAAGTAGGGTGTTGAAGTCCCCTACTATTATGGTATTATGTACCATATGAGTTTCTTTATGTTTGTGATGAATTGATTTATATATTTGGGTGCTGCCACATTTGGAGCATAAATGTTTACAATTGTTAGGTCTTCTTGGTGGATAGACCCCTTAATTATGATATGCCTTTCTTCATCTCTTGTTACAGTCTTTATTTTAAAGTCTAGATTGTGTGATAGAAGTATGGCTACTCTGGCTTTCTTTTGGAGACTATTAGCTTGATAGATGGTTCTCCATCCCCTAACTTTCAATCTGAATGTGCCTTAGGTCTAAAGCGGGTCTCTTGTAAACAGCATATAGATGGATCTTGTTTTCTTATCCTTTCTGTCACTGTATGTCTTTTGATTGGAGCATTTAGTCCATTGACGTTTAGGGTGAGTACTGAAAGATAGGAATTTATCGTCATTATGCTGTTTGTAGAGTTGGAGTTTCTGGTGGTGTTCTCTGGTCATTTCTAGCCTTTGTTGCTTTTGGTTTGTATGTATGTATATATGTATGTATGTATGTATGTATTTCATCTTCTCCCCTCAGCGAGTCCCCATTAATATCTTTTGCAGGGCTGGTTTAGTCGTCACAAACTCCTTTAATTTTTGTTTGTCTGGGAAACTTTTAATCTCTCTTTCTATTTTGAATGACAGCCTTGCTGGATAAAGAACTCTTGGCTGAATATTTTTCTGATTCAGCACGTTGAATATATCCTGCCACTCCTTTCTGGCCTGCCAAGTGTCTGTGGATAGGTCTGCTGCAAACCTGATTTGTCTTCCCTTGTAGGTTAAGGACCTTTTTTCCCTTGCTGCTTTCATGATTCTTTCCTTGCCTGAGTATTTTGTGAATTTGACTATGATATGCCTTTTTGATGGTCGGTTTTTGTTGAATCTAATGGGAGTCCTCTGTGTTTCCTGGATTTTGATGTCTATGTCTTTCCTCAGGTTTGGAAAGTTTTCTGCTCTGATTTGCTCACATAACACTTTTTCTCTCTCATCCTCTTCTGGGACCCTTATGATTCTGATGTTGCTCGTTTTTAATGAGTCACTGATCTCAAATTCTTAAATTGTACTCTTTTGCATCAGTCTCACTTTTTTTTTCTGCTTCATTATTCTCCAGAAGTTTGTCCTTTATATCACTGATGGGACTCTGCCCCATCCATCCTTGCCACCATGACATACATTTGAGATTTTAGCTGAGTTATAGCATTTTTTTATTTCATCCTGAGTAGCTTTTACTTCTTTTATCTCCACAGAAAGGGATTCTAATCTATTTTCAACCCCAGCTAGTATTCTTATTATCATGTTTCTAAAGTCTGGTTCAGACATCTTGCTTGTATCTGTGTTGATTAAATTCCCTGGCTGTCATTTTTTCCCCTGTTCTTTCTTTTGGCATGAATTCTTTCATTTTGTCATTTTGAGGGAAGAAAAGGAGTAAGATAAAAAATTAAAATTAAAAAACTAAAAACAAAAAAAATCAAATAAATGATGCTAGAATCTAGGTGTGTTTTGGTTTGGTTGTGGAAAGGAGCTTGATAGATTAGTGAAAAAAAGGGAAAGATAAGGGGAAAATGGAAAAAAATGGAAGATGTTTGAAAATTTGAAAAAATGAATACAATGAAATAGAATAAAGTGAAATGATGTAAATAAAATAGAATTTGAAATTTTTACATAAAGGAAAAAATATTGTAGAAAAAAATAAAGAAAAATATTTTTAATAAAAAATGAAAATAAGAACAAATTTTTTCTCTTTCTGTATTTAAGAATAAGAAAAGAAATAGGAAAAAATTGAATAGATGGACCAGCAAGCAGACTGAAATATGATTGAAATTACATCAGTTTCCCCTAGAAGTCAAACTAAGTTTATAGTCTGGAAACTAAGCAGGCAGAGAGATTTGTGTTCCTGAAGAGTGAGTTTGGCCCAGTTGGGCAGCATTTAGTGTAATGGCTTAATTCTCCACTAGATGGCGCGGCTCAGTTTACTGGGGTGGATTATTGTGGCGCTTGACGGTGTGTGAGCGCATGTGAGGGAGCAGTGAAAATGGCATCACCAAGCTACCCAGTCTCTAGTACTGGAATTCTGTTCTCCCCGACTAGCAATTGCTGGTGTCTCCACCTCCCATCCGCTCTCTGCTTTTATACTGTCCGTGACCAAGCTCTCAGGTTGCCAGGTGGGACTTCTCTCCTGAGATAGATATAGATATAGATATATATATATATATATATATATATATATATATATCAGATGCGGCTGTGTTTCCCAACCCCTCACTTATGAGGGACTGCATGCTGCTTTGACCCACTCAGACCCTCTGGAGGAGGGTCTCACTGAGCCATGGCCGGATGCCGGCCCCCAGGAACATTTCTGACACCATGCTGCTGCTGTGCAGAGATTGTGGCTGGGTGCCAGTCCGCCCTGGAAAAAGTTCACACGATCTGTAGCAGCAGCGTTTCAGGGATTATGGAAAATCACAGACACATCTGGCACCAGGCTTCACCCTTAATGACCTTGTTCCAGCACCAGTGCATGCAGTTGTTCTCCAGGGTCTGCCGGGAACTTTGCCTGTGGGGTGGTTGCAGGGCCTCTACTGAATGTCCTCCCAGCAGCAGAACTGCCCCTTCCTATGTGTCCTGAGGACCTTGAGGACCTCGCTCTTTGCTCCGGGGGATTCACCTTTCCCACCAGAGCACTGCCAGGTATCAAGCTGTGGAGTTTCAGATTCTTCATTCCCCCTGTTTAAGGAGTCTTAATGGAATTTAAACCCTCTCCTTTCTCCCTTTTTTTCAGTCCCTTTCATATTCTTTCTTTTCTCTCCAGCTGCTTTCAGGCAGGGGGTTGGGGGGATGCTTTCCCATACTACCCCCCCCCGTCCCCATCTCCATCCTCTCTCCCTAACAGAAATAGCTCCCTGCCCTCTGCAGCTTCTCTCTCCCCCAGTTCACCTCTCTGCACCATGTACCTGCTGAATTCTGTGGTTCAGGTTGTGTAGATTGTTGTGTTAATCCTCAGATCAGTTTTCTAGGTGTGCAGGATGGTTTAGTGTTGGTGTGGCTGTATTTCGGTGATGAGAGACGCAAAAAAAAACTTCCATGTTATTCTGCTATCTTGGCTCCTCCTCCTCTGTTTTATTCTTTATATTCCACGTATAAATGAAATCATATGGTACTTGTCTTCTCTGTATGACTTATTTCACTTGACATACACCCTCTAGTTCTATCTCTGTTGTTGCAAATGGTAAGATTTCATTCTTTTTATGGCTAGGTGATATTCCTCTACGTGTGTGTGTGTGTGAGTGTGTGTGTGTGTGTGTGTGTGTGTGTGTGTGTGTGTGTGAATCTGACATCTTCTTTATCCACTCACCTATTGATTAGGTTGCTCCTATATCACTGGCTACTGTAAACAATGTAGCAATGAACATAGGGGTGTATATATCTCTTCAGATCCGTGTTTTTGTTTTCTTTGGATAAATTGCCAGAAGTGAAATTGCTATATTATATGGTTTTTTTTAAAGGATCCTCCATACTGTTTTCTATAGTGGCTGCACAAATTGGTAAATGTGCAATGTAAATTTACATTCCCACCAACAGCATACAAAGGTGCCTTTTTCTCCATATCCTTACCAACACTTGTAATGTTTGTCTTTTTGATAATAGTCAATCTAACAGGGGTGAGACAATATCTTATTGTGGTTTTGATCTGCATTTCCTTGGTGATTAGTGATGTTGAGCATCTTTTCATGTACCTATTAGTAATCTATATGTCTTCTTTGGAAAAATGTCTATTTAAGTTCTCTGCCAATTTTTTAATCAGGTTTTTTATGTTAAGTTGTGTAAGTTCTTTATATATTTTGGATATTAACTCCTATTGAATGTATTACTTGTGGATATCTTCTCCCTCTCAGTGGGTTTCCTTTTTGCTTTGTTGATGGCTTTTTTTTATTATACAAAAGGTTTTTTTTTTAGTTTTATGCAATCCCAGTTATCTATTTTAGCTTTTGTTACTGTTAACTGAGTAGACTGGTCCAAAAAAATATTGCTAAGATCAATGTCAAAAAGCTTACATAAGCCTATATTTTCTTCTAGGAGTTTGATGGTTATAGGTCTTACACTCAAGTCTTTAATCCATTTTGAATTTATTTTTGTATATGCTACAAAATAGTGGTCCAAGTGCATTCTTTTGTATCTAACTGTCCAATTTTACCAACACCATTTATTGAAGAGATTGCCCTTTCTTCATTGTATATTCTTGCCTTCTTTGTCATAGATTAATTGGCCATATATGCATGGACTTTTTCTAGGTTCTCTTTTCAGATTCTATATCATTTATTTCTGCTCTAATATTTATTATTTCCCTTCTTCTCCTGGATTTTGGCTTTATTTGCTGCTGCTTTTCTAGCTCCTTTAGGTGTAAGGTTGGTTGTATATTTGGGACCTTTCTTGCTTCTTGAGATAGGCCTGAATTGCAATGGATTAACCTTTTAGGACTGTATTTACTGCATCTCAAAGGGTCTGAACTGTCATGTTTTCATTTTCATTTGCTTCCATTATTTTCTAATTTCTTCTTTAATTTTCTGGTTAACTCATTCATATTTTAGTAGAACGTTCTTTAACCTCCATATATTTGGGGTCTTTCCAAATATTTTTCCTGTGTTTGGTCTCAAGTTTCATAGCATTGTGATCTGAAAATATGCATGGTATGATCTCAATCTTATACTTGTTGAGGGCTGTTTTGTGACCCAGTATGTGATCTATTTTGGAGAATGTTTCATGTGCACTTGAGAAGAATGTGTATTCTGCTGCTTTAGGATGAAACGTTCTGAATATATCTGTTAAATCCATCTGGTCCAATGTGTCATTTAGAGCCATTGTTTTCTTATTATTCTGCTTAGATGATCTGCCCATTGCTGTAAGTAGAGTATTAAAGTCTCCTACATTTATGGTGTTATTATCAATATGTTTGCTTATGTTTGTAATTAACTGATTTATACATTTGGATCACCACATTGGGGACATAAATATTTACAATTGTTAGCATTTCTTGATGGACAGACCCTTTCTTTAATCATGATATAATGTCATTCTTCATCTCTTGTTACAGTCTTTGTTTCAAATTCTAGTTTGTCTAAGTATGGCTAGTCTGGCTTTCTTTTGACGTCCATTAGGATGATAGTTCTCTATCCCCTCACTTTCAATCTTCAGGTGTCTTCAGCTCTAAATGAGTCTTTTGTAGGCAACATATAGATGAATCTTGTTTTTTTTTAATCCATTCTGATACCCTATGTCTTAGTCCATTTACATTCAGAGTGATTATTGAAAGATATGACTTTAGCGCCATTGTGTTATCTGCAGATTTCATGTTTGTGGTGATGTCTCTGGTTCTTTGTAGTCTTTGCTGCTTGCCACTCAGAGAGTCCCCCTTAGGATCTCTTGCAGAGCTGGTTTAGTGGTCATGAACTCCTTTAGTTTTTGTTTGCCTGGGAAAGTCTTTATCTCTGTTTCTATTCTGAATGACAGCCTTGCTGGATAAAGATTTCTTGGCTGCATATTTTTCCTACTCAGCACATTGAATATTTCCTGCCACTACCTTCTGGCCTGCCAAGTTTCAGTGGACTGCCACTACCCTTATGTGTCTTCCTTTGTAGAGTAAGGACCATTTGTCCCTACCTACTTTCAGACTTCTTTCTTGATCTTTGTATTTTGCCAGTTTCACTATGATATGTTGTGGTGTTGACCCGTTTTTGCTGATTTTGAAGGGAGTTTTCTGTGCCTCTTAGACTTGGATGCCTGTTTCCTTCCTCATATTACAGAAGTTCTCAGCTATAATTTGTTCAAATAAACTTTCTGCCCCTTTTTCTCACTCTTCTTCTGGAACTCCTAGGATACAGATATTGTTTCATTTCATGGAATCACTTAATTCCCTAATTCTCCCCTTGTGATCTAATAATTTGCTTTCCCTCTTTTTTCAGCTTCATTATTTTCAATATTTTAATCTTCTATTTCACCTATTCACTTCTAGCCTCACTGTCACTGTATGTAGTTTATTTCACATCTCAATTATGGCATTTTTAAATTTTTTAAATGTTTATTTATTTATTTATTTTTGAAAGAGAGAGAGAGAGAGAGGACACACAAGAAGTATCAGCACAGAGCCTGATATAGGTCTGAAACTCATGAACAGTGAGATCATGACCTGAGCTGAAGTTAGACACTTAACCTACTGAACCACCCAGGCTCCCCTCAATTATAGCATTTTAAAATTCATCCTGACTAGTTCTTAGGTCTTTGATCTCTGCAGCAAGAATTTCATTGGTGTCTTCTATGTTTTTTCAAGCCCAACTATTAGCCTTAGTACTGTTATTCTAAATTCTTGTTCAGATACATTGTTTATGTCTGTTTTGAACAATTCTCTGGCTGTCATTTCTTCTTGAACTTTCTTTTGGGGGGAATTGCTCTGTTTTGTCATTTTGGCTAAGTTTCTGTCTTTTGCATATTTTAGAAGCTTGTTAAGTGTCCTGCACCTGAGAGTACTACCATATTAAGAAGGGTCATACACTGTCCAGTGCCTGGCACTTCAGGAAGTTTTTGGTGTATGTTGCATGCACTCTTTTATTGTGTTTTGGCTGCTCTTACTGGTTAGTCCTCTGCAGAACTCCTCCTTGCTTATAGTGGTGGATCATTTGGATCTTCAACCAGGTGTGCTTTTTTAAAAAATTTTTTAAATGTTTATTTTAAGAGAGAAAGATAGGCAGTGAGCAGGGAAGGGGCAGAGAGAGAGGGAGACACAGGATCCAAAGCAGGCTCTAGGCTCTGAGCTGTCAGCACAGAGCCTGATGCAGGGCTTGAACTCATGAACCATGAGGTCATGACCTGAGCTGAAGTCAGACACTTAACTGACTGAGCCACCCAGGTACCCCCCAACCAGGTTTGCTTTGATTTGTTTGTTGAAGTAACCTTGGGGGAAAAAAAAGGAAAAGTGGGGGGGGGGCGCTGATCCCATAAAAAGAGAAAAATGAAAGTGGAGAAAAGAAGACCAAAGAATTTAAAACCTATAAAGCTAAATCCAGAGAAAGAGAAAGGAAAATAACAAAGGAGAAAAGGTGGAAAAAGAATAGAATAAAAATGCCTGATTAAACAAACAAAAAATTTATATATACATAATAAGAATTGACCAAAAACAAATCAGAAGCTATGATCCTGATTCCAAAAGAAAAAAAGAAGAGAGTAGAAAGAACAATAAAATAATAAAATAAAATAAATAAAAAACAGTTGTCTGTTGGTGCCTGGGACAGGCGGCTCTGCTGGTCTGGAGGAGAGACACTCTGGTTAAATCAGTGTCAGTCCTGCTCTAGTAGATAAGCAGTTGACAGGCACGGAGGTTTGGGGTTTGGCGTAAGTGGGTCCTGCCTCCACTGGGGGCCAGTGTGCTGCTCTCTGAAGTCCCACCATGTTGCTGTTGGTGAGAAAAATGGTGACACCCAATCTCTTTTTCCTAGAGCTGGTGTCTGAAACCACACTGTTCAGGCAGCCCTCACAGAATAGTGTGGTGGTTGGCTTGCCTTGCTCCACAGTTCTCTAGTGTCTTCTAGGTGCTTGGCTGGGATTCAAACCCCAATGTCTTAAAGGACCCTGTACCACGCAGGCCCTGTTCTGGTGTACACTCTGCTCTTCTGATAAAAGGCCTTTGGCTGGCTAGCACCTGCAGGGTCTTTTTTTTTTTTTTTTTTTTGTCCTTGGGGAGGCAATAAACCCTCTTCCCAAAGTATTCAAGGAAGGGGACTATTCTCTCCCAGTGCACCCCTGAGATTGCTACCCCAGGCTATACACTCTGGGTGGCTCTCTTCTCCCCAGGAGCACAAGCCAAAGCTCCTGGCTTCAGTCCAGAGAAGGTCGTGCACTTCCAAACCTCTGAATTTCAGCTCCTAAGGCTGTTGGCAAAAAAAAGAAACTCTCCATATTTCTTGTTCCCCAGCCTGTGGTCTGGAGAGGTTTTCCTCTTGTGCTGACTCGATGCCACACTTTCACAACCCCTCTCTCCTTCTCTCCCTTTTGTCTCTCCACAGAGATGATTCCCTCCCCTCCATGCCTATGCTGTTTTATCTCCTCTAATTCACATACATGCACCTTGATCCTGCCAAGCTGTCTCCTCCCAACTGTGGAGACCCTTCTGCCACTCCACAGATCAATTTCTTCGTGGCAAGATATCTGACCTCAATATAGCTATGTATCAGGGACAAAGAAAATCCCAGTCCCCCTACTTCTCGGCCATCTTTACTCCCTCCCCCTGGGGTTTTCTTTGCCATTCCATTGATCTAGCTGCTTTTGTGCCAATACCATACTGCCTTGATTACTATACCCTTGCAGTATAGTTTGGAATTGGAAATTGTGATACCTTCAGCTTTGTTATTCTTTCTCAGGATTTCTTTGGCCATTTGAGGCCTTTTGTGGTTATATACAAATTTTAGAGTTCTTTGTTCTAGTTCTATGAAAAATGCCGTTGGTTTTTTTTTTAATATGAAATTTATTGTCAAATTGGTTTCCATACAACACCCGGTGCTCATCCCAACAGGCGCCCTCCTCAATACCCATCACCCTCCCTCCTCTCCCTCCCACCCCCCCTCAGCCCTCAGTTTATTCTCAGTTTTTAAGAGTCTCTTATGTCATGGCTCCCTCTCTCTCTAACCTTTTTTTTTCCTTCCCCTCCCCCATGGTCTTCTGTTAAGTTTCTCAGGATCCACAAAGAGTGAAAATATATGGTATCTGTCTTTCTCTGTATGACTTATTACACTTAGCATAACACTCTCCAGTTCCATCCACGTTGCTACAAAAGGCCATATTTCATTCTTTCTCATTGCCGAGTAGTATTCCATTGTGTATATAAACCACAATTTCTTTATCCATTCATCAGTTGATGGGCATTTAGGCTCTTTCCATAATTTGGCTTTTGTTGAAAGTGCTGCTATAAACATTGGGGTACAAGTGCCCCTATGCGTCAGCACTCCTGTATCCCTTAGGTAAATTCCTAGCAGCGCTATTGCTGTGTCATAGGGTAGATCTATTTTTAATTTTTTGAGGAACCTTCACCCTGTTTTCCAGAGTGGCTGCACCAATTTGCATTCCCACCAACAGTGCAAGAGGGTTCCCGTTTCTCCACATCCTCTCCAGCATCTATAGTCTCCTGATTTGTTCATTTTGGCCACTCTGACTGGCGTGAGGTGATACCTGAGTGTGGTTTTGTTTTGTATTTCCCTGATGAGGAGTGACGTTGAGCATCTTTTCATGTGCCTGTTGGCCATCCGATGTCTTCTTTAGAGAAGTGTCTATTCATGCTTTTTGCCAATTTCTTCACTGGATTATTTGTTTTTCAGGTGTGGAGTTTGGTGAGTTCTTTATAGATTTTGGATACTAGCCCTTTGTCTGATCTGTCATTTGCAAATATCTTTTCCCATTCCGTCGGTTACTTTTTAGTTTTGTTGATTGTTTCCTTTGCTGTGCAGAAGCTTTTTATCTTCATAAGGTCCCAATAGTTCATTTTTGCTTTAAATTCCCTTGCCTTTGGGAATGTGTCAAGTAAGAAATTTCTGCGGCTGAGGTCAGAGAGGTTTTTTCCTGCTTTCTCCTCTAGGGTTTTGATGGTTTCCTGTCTCACATTCAGGTCCTTTATCCATTTTGAGTTTATTGATAGGGATTGCATTGAATCTATAGATTTCTTTGGGTGTTATGGATATCTTAACAATATTAATTCTTCCAATCCATGACCATGAAATATCTTTCCATTTATTTGTGTCTTCTTCAAGTTATTTCATCAATGCCTTACACTTTTTAGGGTAGGTGTTTTTAACCTTCTTTGTTAAATTTACTCCTAGGTATCTTTTTTCTTTGATGCATCTGTAAATGGGATTGTTTTCTAAATTTCTCCTTCTGATAGCTTATTATTCTGTATAGAAATGCAAATAATTTCTGTATTTTAATATTGTGTCCTACAACTTTACTGTATTCATTTATTAGCTCTAAGTTTTTTGATGGAGTCTTAGGGTTTTCTGTACATAACATCATGTCATCTGCAAATAGTGACATGTATCTTTTAAAAAATTTTTTAAGCTTAAAAAAATTTAAGCTTAACAAAAGTGAAATAGACCTTTCTTTCTAATTTGAATGTTTTTTTATTTTTCTTGCCTAATTGCTGTGGTGAGAACATCCAATACTATGTTGAATAAAAGTGGTGAGAGTGGGCATTCCTCATCCTGTTCCTGATCTTAGAGGAAATGCTCTCAGCTTTTTATCACTGAGTATCACGTTAGAAGTGGGTTTGTTTAGCTGGCAGAATGGCTGGAGCTGGAGTGGAGATGGGCTCTGGACTTCTGGGCTATTCTATACTGGGGTCACCCTAGCAGGATTGCTCGAGCTGGCATGGGAACTGACATAAGGCTGGGGAATCCTGGGGCACTCTGTGCTGCGGCCACCTTGGTGAGATCACTGGAGTTGGAAGTGGACATGGGCTGGGGTCCTAGAGTACACAGCACCAGGGCCACCTAAGTGTGATGGCTGGAACTAAGATGGGCAGGGGTAGGGAGCCACCTTGGTTCGATGGCTGGACTGGTATGGGCCAAGAGCCTGGGTCTTGCAAGGGCAGCCCTAGCATGCCAGCTAGAGTACCTGGACTCTGCTCTCATTTATGCTATCATTGTGGAGAAAGAATGTAAAGAATGGATTTACCAGCATCTCCAATCCCAGAGAAAGTTCCAGCAGTCCCCCACAGTTTGGTGAATGCTCTAGGGTTGGTAAATGGATTTCCTTCACTTATAGTACATTTTCCCCTTAAATTGCTGGGGGTTTTTGCTGTGCCCTAGGGTGAGTGAGCCTACATGGGAGTTTCTCAGTTACATCCCCCCCCCTACTGCAGATCATCATGTTAGGAATGGGATTCCTGTAGTTACCATGTCTCTGTCTCTCCAAATCTTCTCTGTGTGATTCCTGTATCCTTTGCTGTGCAGAAGTTCAAGTAGCATTTAATTCTTCTTCATTAGGAATTGCTCTATATGCAGGTGTAGATTCTGAATGTCTGTGGGAGGAAGTGAGTTCAAGGTTTTGCTAGGCTGCCATCTTGGATCATCTCCTGGAGCTACATTTTTTAAATGTCAAATGAAAAAAAGCAGCCAACCCAGAATTCTGTATCTAGTGAAAATATTCTTCTAGAATCAAGGTGATATAATGACAACTTCAAGTAAAAGAAAACAGAATATATTGCTAGAAGAGCTGCATTATTGGAAATGCCAAGGTTCTTCATAACGAAGGGAAATTATACAGAAGGAATCTTAATTCTTCAAGAAATAATGAGCATCAGAAAAGGTAAATGTCTAACAGTAAATGGTAAATGTCTGAGTAAATATAAAAGTGATCTATCAGCTAATTATTGAATTTTGTCCTCCTTTAATTTTGTTGAAAACAAAGAACTAGGAACTACTTAATATCGAGCAAAATACCATGCACCAGTTATCTATCCCAAGGGAGCATAACACCATGCACAGGTTACCAATCCTGGGGAGGACTCTAAACGCTTTGTCCTGTTCCATTTTGGTATTGGAGTATTCCTGTGGCATCAAGTAAAATACAAGGTGGCCAAGCACTGGATGAAGCAATACTTACAGAGAGAAGAGAAAAAGCAAGATCAACATCAGTAAGGGGGCATTAATCTCTCATGGCCAATGGACCTTTCCCCACAACTTATGCAGGGAAATTTACCTACATGTATCTATCTCAATGCTTCAGGAAGGACCTCTCCCTCTCTCCATGGAATCCAAAATACTGAAAGCTGGGGGCATGTCTAAAGGCCATTAAGATATACACCTAAGGGGTGCCTAGGCAGTGCAGTCAGTTAAGTTTCTGACTTTAGCTCAGGTCATGAGCTTGCGGTTCATGATTTTGAGCCCCATGTTGGCCTCTGTGCTGACAGCACAGAGTCTGGAGCCTGCTTCAGATTCTGTGTCTCCCTCTCTCTCTGCTCCTCCCCTACTCATGATCTGTCTCTCTCTTTCTCTCAAAAATAAATAAAACATTTAAAAAAAATTTTAAAAGATACATACTTAAGCTTAACAAAAGAGCACACACTGAGTTTGAAATAGGGAAAAATATTCACAGGCAAGATGACAAGCCCAGCTCAGGCTGTATGGGCTCTTTATATCTTGGTAAGGAGGCATTCCAGGCCCAAGACCCATACTTATGTGACTGAATGAGAATAAAAGACTGTATGCATGAAAATGCCTTTCTCAATAGTTAACTTCTTAAAAAAAAATTGTTACTCATTTATTTAATGTTTTTATCATTGTTACCAATGAGTCTAATTATTACATTCATTTGGGTCTAAAGAGATTGCCACGGGGGTGCCTGGCTGGCACAGTCCATGTGCGCATGACCCTTGACCTCAAGGTTGTAAATTCAAGATCCACGTTGGGTGTGGAGATTACTTAAAAACAAAATCTTTTTTTAAAAAAGATAGAGATTACCATACCCTGGGGGGTGATGCACCATAGTAAGATTTAGAAAGGGTGAGACTAAGTCTTCTCTATCAGTTAGGATTCAGTCGGGGAAAACGGAAGACACTCTTGATATTTGAAATAGAAAAACATTTAATATGGAGAATTCATTTCTATGAATTTTAGAAACATTGAAGGAGCACACATGGAAGGAAGATGGTACCTCCCAGAGATCAGAGATCAGGAAATGTAATAATAAGCTGCTACCCTCCATGCTGGAGCTCATTTGATCCCATGTCTGCCTGTAGTTAATACCACAACTGCAAGAAACTATCCTAGTCTATAGTCACCATCACTGCCAGAGTCAGAAGAAAATGTTTTTACTCTCCCTGTGCTTCATAGTGTGTCATCTGTGTTTTCATTGGTTGGACCTAACATAGAACTCCAGTAGTAAGGGAATCTTGGAAATTCTGCTTCCAGACTTTCAGCCCCTGTGACTCAGAAGAGAGCATAGAATGGTGAGGATGATGCTGGGTGCCAAGACACAACCTGGCATAGTTTACCCCTTTGGTAAGTCATCCACATACACTCTTAAACTTCAATTTAAACTTCTAAACAATAATATAATGATTGTGCCCTACATGAAGCACTAGTCACACAAAGACACACTTCCTCTTGTTTCAGATTACAGTGTCCCAAAGACTCATCAGTCATATTCTCTAGGTGAGTTTTGTTTGTAGTTTAGTCACAATACATTGCAGATATCCTATAACTAAAGGCTAAAAAATCAAGTTAATTATCAACCAATACTCTTCACAAAAATAGCTCTCATATCGAGAGCAAAAAAGAAACAAATTAAGCATGGCTGCTGTGGTTCTCATATATGTTATGTCCTGTCAAAGGCTTCAGAGAGCATCCCTATCTGCCACTGCCACTTCAAGCACAACCGGATCTGCTAAACTGTCAGAGAAGCTTGCACAACATCCTGGACATACTGCAGAGCCTTTTCTTTGGGGTCCCACTCAAAAGTAGTATCTTTTCAGATCAATTGGTCAACGGGCCACAGTAACACATCAAATGAGAAATATGTTGCCACTGAAATCCAAAAAAGTATACTAGACTTTGTGCCTCCCTCTTTTTTGGTTGGAGGAGGGGCAAGTACGACAGTTTATCCTTCACCTTATGAGATGTTTCACACCACTGGACCCCTGGAAATTTCACTGAGGTAGAAGGCCCCTGAATTTTTGTTGGATTTATTTCCATATCTCTGACACACAAATGTCTTACCAATAAGTCTAGAGTAGTTTCTTCTTGCTCATTAGGTCCAATCTGCATAATGCCATCAATGTAATGGACCAGAATATTTTGTAGAAGGCAAAGGCAATCAAGTCCTTGTGAACTAAATTATGACACAGTGCTAGATAGTTTATATATCTCTGAGGTAGGACAGTGAAGGCATATTGCTGGCCTTGCCTGATGAAAGAAAACTTCTTCTGATGGTCTTTATTAATTGATATCTATATTAAAAAAAGCATTTGTCAGATCAATAGCAGCATACCAGGTACCAGGGGATGTGTTATTTGTTTGAGCAAGGAAACCACATCTGGTACAACAGCTGCAATTAGAATAACCACCTGGTAGAACTTATGATAATCCACTGTCATTCTCCAAGATCCATCTGTCTTCCGCACAGGCTAAATAGGCAAGTTAAATGGGGGTGTGGGGGGAATTACCACTCCTGCATTTTTTGAGCCATTGATGATAGCACTAATCTCTGCAATCCATCTAGGAATGTTATGTTACTTTTGTTTTGCTATTTTTCTGCATAGAGGCAGTTCCAGTGACTTCCACTTGGTCTTTCCCACCATAATAGTCCTCACTTCACAGGTTAGGGAACCAATGTGAGAATTCTGACAGCTGTTGTCTATGTCTATTCCAACTGTGCATTCCAGAACTGGGTAAATAAACACAGGATGGGCATGGGAACCCACTGGACCCACTGTGAGACAGACCTGAGCTAAAACCACATTGATCACCTGACCTCCATAAGCCCCTACTCTGACAGGTGTACCACAGTAATGTGTTGGGTCTCTGGAAATTAGTGTCAGTTCAGAGCCAGAGTCCAGTGATCCCTGAAATGTCTATTTCCTTTTCCTCACTGTATAGTTACATTAGTAAAATTCATGGTTCCTTTTGGGGGAAGACCTGGAGAAAGATTAACAATATAAATTACCAGGCTTCTTCCTCAAGGAGAATTAGACTCCCCTTTATTAAAGGGATTCTGAATCTATAAAGTGGCTCAGGTCTGGGAACTGATTGAGGGGCTGTGACTCTCTGATTTTTATAACGTTAACTTATGTTCCCTTGACCAAGAAATTTTCTGCTTATATAGATCAAGTAATAATTTAATAGGCTTCATCTCTATTTCACTTCTAGGAACATCATGCTCAAGTAGCAAACAGCATAAGTCTATGCAAGTCAAACTATTCTCATTGTTGCTTTGTCTCTTCTCTCCATTACCATACACCTTGCCTTTGGTGGTTGAGTGCTGCCACTTGTCTCCTGGGATCCAATTATTCCCATTACATTCAGGTTTTCCAATTCAGTGACACGGTTCCTCCTGTAAAGTCTGGCCTACAAAGAGAGCAACCATAGAGGTCTTCAAGGAGGCTGAGGCTTCCCTCACAAATTTATTTCTCACAGTCATGGTGAAAGGTATATCTCCTAGACCCTTCTAGGGTGGATAAGCTGGTGTTAAATGACAAATACACTCTAACATTCCCATTTCCATAAACCCTTGAATCCCTTTCCCTACATTAAACCAAGGTAGGGCTTGCATTTCTAACTCACATAGTGTAGGCCACCTTTTGATTTATGTTTTAAGCTAGACAAACAGAGCTCTTTCTAATTCCTGAAGCTGCAGCATTATAATGCAGAATCTTTGCTTATTGAGCCCATATCAATAAATGTGGCCTGATCCACTATTATCCCACATACTTAGTTTCTGTTCCCATATATATTCCCCAGATTTCTGTCTGTATAAGTTAGAAGGCTCAAGTCATTCTTTTATTTCTTTTTATTTTTTTAAATGTTTATTTTTGAGAGAGAAACATAGCATGAATAGGGAGAAGGCTGAGAGACAGAGAGGGAGACATAGAATCTGAAGCAGGCTCCAGGCTCCAAGCTATCAGCACAGAGCACGACGTGGGGCTCAAACTCACGAACTTGTGAGATCATAACCTGAGCTGAAGTAAGACGCTTAACTGACTGAGCCACCCAGGTGCCCCTCAAGTCACTCTTTTAGAATGTAGCACATCTCCACATGAGTCTCATTTTGTACCTTATCTCCAAGGTCCTTCTGGGACTTGAGTCTAGCTATAGATCTAGAAGCAAAGAAGGGTGGTGGGGATAAATCCTGAGGAAAATCTTCATTGTCTTGCAAGGTTTTCTCAGGCAATGCAAGGTTAAGTGGGAGGAGGACATTTCCACTTGGTATAGAGAGGGCTCTTCCACTAGGATTGGAAAGTTTGCTTCCACTGGCAAAGAAGACTCCTCAGAATTTAGGGGCTCAGTGTCCTAATCAGTTCTCCCACTTAAACAGTAGATGCCTTTTGAGGCTGAAGGTTCAACTTGCATCATAATCCAGCCAAGCACAAGATGTGATTCTGGGTTTGATTTTTCAGCAGTCTCTCAATCCTGTGGCTATAGAAGAAAGGTTCTCCTTCAGGGAACACTTAGACACATTCAGGTTATTTATATAGCGCTTGAGCTGGGAATTCAAATCCCTGAGCTTATCCTTTTCTTTCCTTACTTTATCCAGTGACATTAGGAGAAACCAGACAATTATATTCATTAGCTTGACAAAAATGTTTGAAAGTATCATATACACAGTTGTCTAGATCCTTGTCTCTTAAAAGTGGTTGATTAGGATCATGTCATAGATTATCAGTGCTTTCTTCACTACTAGAGTCATTAGCATCTTTAAATCTACTCAGGTTAGAAAGCCAATTCCAGAAATTTCAGAACCAATTCAGAAAATTCATCCTAAATGTTTTTTTCCTATATAACCATTCTTCCTACCAAAATCTGATTTAGTCAGAGTTCTCCAGAGGAACAGAACCAACAGGATGTATATGTAGAAAGAAAGATTTATTATGAGGAATAGGCTCATGTGATTATTGTGGCTGGCAAGTCCCAAGATCTGCAACCTAGAAACCAAGGAGAGCAGATGGTTTTAGTTCTAGTTCAAGTCTCAAGTCCTGAGAACCAGAAGAGCCTATGCTATATGATGAGGGAGCATAAGGCAGGCAAAGGGCAAAGTACAAGCTAGCACACCACCGTCCCACCACTCAGGTGGGACATGTATGATATTACTTGGACATTCCTGGCCACTCAAAAACAGGAAAGGACAAAAAAACCAAGTGGTTAAACTGGTAAAAATCTCCACCCGTTTATAAGAAAAAGGCAATCCCATTAATAGCCTAAAGTCCAGGAACTCCCTACTGTCTTAATGTTTTGCTAGAGGGAAAAACAACCTTAGCTTGACTATAGTGAGGCCTCCCATAATCTGTGAGTCTTTAGCATATGAAAATCTTTTTAGGAACTTCCCTTTTGACTTTACCTCCCCCAGCCCCATAGTTTAAAATGAGTCACTCTTCACAACCCCAGTGCAGCTCTTTCTGCCCACAGGTCCTGTCCCTGTGCTTTAATAAAATCACCTTTTGCACCAAAGACATCAAGAACTTTTTCTTGACCATCAGCTCCAAACTCCACAAACCCCACCCTCACCCAAAACCTCATAAGTACAGTTCCAGTGTTAAGGCTGGCAGGCTGGAGATTCTGGGAGAGCTGATGTTTCAATTTGAAAGTAGGAAAAAAAAATCTGATGTCCCAGTTCAGAGGTTCTCTGGCAGGAAGAACTGTACTCAGAGGAGGTCAATCTTCTTGTTCTATTAACTGATAGAAAACTGATTAGATGATGTCAGTTGATTGGATGAGGCCCACCCAAACTGCTTTACTCAGTCTACTGATTTAAATACTAATCTCACCCAAAAGCACCCTTATAGAAACACCCAGGATACTGTTTGACCAAATATTTGGGCACTCCGTGCCCCAGTCAAGTTGATACATAAAATTAATCATCAAAACAGGCTAAATATTTAAATTAATCACCCATTAACACTTTCTATAAAGAATAGCAAGAAAAATAAAGGGAGAAAATGCCTAGTCAGTGTATACACATATATAAAGCAAAAAAAAAAAAGAAAAGTAATTATGCATGGTTGCTATAGCCCCCATATCTGTTATATGATGAGACCATTCTTTTTTTTTTTTTAAGTTTATTTATTTATTTTGTGAGAGAGAGCATGAGCAGAGGAGGGGCAGAGAGAGGGGGAGAGAATCCTAAGCAAGTTCCTCACTGTCAGCACAGACCCCCACGTGGCAGCTCGAACTCATGCACCAGTGAGATCATGACCTGAGCTGAAATAAGTGTCTGATGCTTAGCCAATTAAGCCACCCATATGCCCCATGAAGAGACCATTCTTTGCTCTCTTTCCATTCAGAGTTATTGCCTCAGTTAAAGATGTGATGGAAACCTCTAATTCTAAGAATTATGAGCCCTTATGTTTCTCTCTTTTTGGGCTTCCTGTAGTCTTCCATTAACTAATACTATTGGTCATAGTATTCCTAAAAGCCACCTTTAGGGAGTCCTCTTGGTTTCAGGCTTAATAAGTAACTCCACCATTATTCATTAAAACTATTTCTCTGAGATAATAAAAGTCTTATATGGACACATAACATCCTCTGCTGAATGCTCGGCAGCATCTCTTCCTCTAGGAATTTATATAGATGAAAGATATGAAATAAAGTTTATTACTCACATGGTAAACACCAAAAGGATTGCCAGAGAAGTTCATTCTTGAGTGAAGGAAGAGCAAAGCTTTGGCTTTGGCTTTTAATGTGTCTAGGAGGTGAGGCCAGGTTGGGTTTGCATGATTTAAACTTATCACTGGTGCCAAGACTCTTGGGGAAATGAGGGGAAAAGGGGAAAGTGAAAGAATGGGACCTGGAAACTTCCAGCAGTCATACATGAAAAATAAAATGGAATCTGTCTTTTTATTACAATAGGGAATATTTACCTTAAGCAATATAGCAGCTTCCTACTTTGATTGTTGGTTCAATTACTTCTAGAGCCCAAAATGGCAGTGGAAATCTCAACTTATAGATCAATGGAATCATCGCTATGTTCCCTAACAGCATTCTTCCTTTGATAACTTGGACAATTATACCAGAAAAGCCCAGAAACAAACATCTTATGAATGGATTTTAGATAAATAGTGAAAGGAAAAAATTCCCATTTTCACCACTTGGCTACAGACTCATGATTTCTGACTATGGAAAAAACTGTACCATATGTTGTTCACTGGTTCAAAATATATATTACAAAGAAATTGTGGTTTATATACACAATGGAGAACTACGTGACAATGAGAAAGAATGAAATATGGCCTTTTGTAGCAATGTGGATGGAACTGGAGACTGTGATGCTAAGTGAAATAAGCCATACAGAGAAAGATAGATACCATACGTTTTCACTCTTATGTGGATCCTGAGAAACTTAACAGAAACCCATGGGGGGAGAAAAAGAGGTTAGAGTGGGAGAGAGCCAAAGCATAAGAGACTCTTGAAGACTGAGAATAAACTGAGGGTTGATGAGGGGTGGGAGGGACGGGAGGGTAGGTGATGGGTATTGAAGAGGGCATCTTTTGGGATGAGCACTGGGTGTTGTATGGAAACCAATTTGACAATAAATTTCATTAAACTATATATATATATATTACATCTTGTATAAAACATCCAAACTTTGCAGTCTTATTTCCAGGCTGGCACCTTAGCTGAGCGTTCAACTGGCTATTCTTACATTCCACAGGGCTATTTGCCTGTAGGTGATATGATACATAGTAAGAGACCTTAACTGCACTTGTTTTGCTGTGAAATGAGTTCCTGGGTCACTAAACATGTTATTTGTGATAATAAAATGAATCCTTGAATGAATGTGGCTCTTTTTTTTTTCCTGTATAAATATCTCTGCTCTCTTTCTAAGATTCCTTTGGCTATTTGGGGTCCTTTGTGGTTCCATACAAATTTAAAAGTTGTTTTTCTAGCTCTGTGAAAACTTTTGATTTTGGTGGTATTTTGATAGGGATTGCATTCGATGTGTAGATTGTTCAGGGTAGTGTAGACATTTTAATATTTGTTCTTCCAATCCATGAGCATGGAATGTTTTCCCATTTCTTTGTGTCCTCTTCAGTTTCTCTCATAAGTGTTCTATAGTTTTCAGAGTACAGATCTTTTACCTCTTTGGTGTATCTTACAGTTTTTGGGGCAATTGTAAATGGGATTGATTCCTTGATTTCTCTTTTTGCTGCTTCATTATTGGTGTATACAAACACAACAGATTTCTGTACATTGATTTTGTATCCTGAGACTTTACTGAATTTGTGTACCAGTTCTGGCAATTTTTTGGTGGAGTCTTGTGAGTTTTCTACATAGAATATTATATCCTCTGTGAATAGTGAAGGTTTGACTTCTTCCTTGCTGATTTGGATGCCTTTTATTTCTTTTTGTTGTTTGGTTGCTGAGGCTATGACTTCCAATATTATGACAAATGGTGTTGAGAAAACTGGACAGCAACATGCTGAAGAATGAACTGGACCACTTTCTTACACCATACACAAAAATAAGTTCAAAATGGATGAAAGACTTAAATGTGAGACAGGAAACCATCAAAATCCAAGAGAACACAGGCAGCAACCTTTTTGACCTCAGCTGCAGCAACTTTTTACTAGACATGTCTCCCAAAAGCAAAAATGAACTGTTGGGAGTTCATCAAGATAAAAACCTTCTGCACAGTGAAGGAAACAACAAACAAAACTAAAAGGAAACCTATGGAATGGGAGAAGATATTTGCAAATGGCATATCTGATAAAGGGTTAATGTCCAAAAACATAAAGAACTTAATCAAACTCAACACCCAAAAAACAAATAATCCAGTTAAGAAATGGGCAGATGACACAAATAGACATTTTTTCCAAAGAAGACATCTAGATGGCTAACATACACATGAACAGATGCTCAATATCACTTATCATCAGGGAAATACAAATCAAAACCACGATGAGATACCACCTCACACCTGTCAGAATGGCTAACATTAATACAGGAAACAACAGATGTTGGCAAGGATGAGGAGAAAGGGGAACCCTTTTACACTGTTGGTGGGAATGCAAACTGGTGCATCCACTCTGGAAAACAGTATGGAGGTTCCTCAAAAATTTAAAAATAGAATTACCCTAAGTCCCAGAAATTGCACTATTAAGTATTTACCCAAATGATATAAAAGAACTTATTCAAAGGGATACATGCACCCTGGTGTTTATAGAAGCATCAACAATAGCCAAATTATGGAAAGAGCCCAAATGTCCAACTGGTGAATGGATAAAGAAGTGGTATATATACAATGGAATATTACTCAGCATCAAAAAAAAAAAAAAAAGAAAAGAAAAGAAAAAAGAAAAAAAGAAATCTTGTCATTTGCAATGACATGGATAGAGCCAGGGTCTATTATGCTAAGCAAAATAAGTCAGTCAGAGTAAGACAAATACCGTATGATCTCACTCATGTGTGGAATTTAAGAAACAAAAACAGATGATCATAGGGAAATAAAAGAGAGAGAGGCAAACCATAAGATAGACTTTTAACTATAGAGAATAACCTGAGAGTTGCTGGAGGGGAGGTTGGTGGGGGATGGGCTAAATGGGTGATGGGTATTAAAGAGGGCACTTGTGATGAGCACTGGGTATTATATGTAAGTGATGAATCACTAAATTCTACTCCTGAAACCAGTATTACACTATATGTTAACTAAATAGAATTTAAGTAAAAACTTGAAACAGGATGAGGAAAGAAGGTCTCTGCCTTCCATGATGGAGTCATCCACTACTGGGAATAGTGCCACTATTGGAAATAGTGCCATATCAAGGGCTCTGATTTGGCTTCTACTGTTGGTAAATTTAACACTCTGCATTGGTGGTAGTCAGATAAGACTTGATGAAGGGAAAGCCAATAGTGTTGAATTCATGCATTATATCCACCGTTGCCAACATGACTACTTTGTACGTGAGTCTACTGAGCAAGCACTTGGGTGGGTTGGGAAAGGCTACCTGACCTCTACTGAGCATGTCACCTCTCCATATGATTAGTGACAGAAAAGTTCTCTATAATAAGTGTCTTTTAATGATTTTTACCATAAAATGCATATGTCTTCATAATTTGCCCCATTCTGAGGGGTTTATTTATATACCTCTTCCTAAGATCCTCTTTTTTTTTTTTTAAGTTGGCTCCATGCCCAACATGGGGCTTGAACTCACAACCATGAGATTAAGAGTCACATCCTCTACTGACTGGATCAGCAAGGCACCCTTCCTCAGATGCTCTTGTTAGCAATATTCCAGCTTTAAGTTCCTGACCATCAATTCAAATCATTGGCCACTGTGAATTGGTATCACTTTGTATATCTGGTCATCTCTCTTTCCAGACAAAAGAGAGAGTGAAAGGCCTGAGAAAATTAAAACTTAAAAGCTTAAGTTACGGGAAACTGAAACCTAACCAAGCTTAACCAGCTTGTTCCGCTTCTGTACAATTGCTTGGCGCGCCCGTGTATTTCTGATCAATCATAGTTGCCTGGCACAACCGTATATTCTTGATCAACCATTGTTACTTGGCACATCCGTGTATTTCTGATCAATCATTATTGCTTGGCACATCCGTGTATTCCTGATTTTCCCATGACTTGTTTGTACCTGTCTATAAAAGGGGTGTAAAAACCTCTCTCAGGACCTCTCGGCGTCACCGGCAACGAGGGCGCAGAGGTCCAGGTTCGAACCTGCAATAAATGACCCTTGCTGCTTAGCTTTGACTCTGGATTCTGGTGGTTCGTTTTTGGGGGTCTCTTAGACTCTGGGCATTTCAAGAGCCAGATTTATGACTCAAAATTCTACCCACTGGGAGGATTACTTTTCCTCAGTGTCCTTCAGGGCCACTCCTGAGTGGGGCTATCGTGCAGGATCAGTTTGCCATGTCTGGTACCAGAGTCTCTTGTGGAACTATCTGCAAAGCAGTTTTTAATTTTCTCGTCTTCAGTAAACTGACCTTGGAGAACTTCCTGTGAGGCCATTCATTTGTGTTGAGGAAGGTGCCAGTACAATAAAGTAAGGTGTGTGGAAGTCTGAACCACTTGCTCATGTCACTAATTTGGGCCTTCAGGACTATTTGGAACTTGACATTGTATATACAATGTCACTTTGATGATGAGGTGCTATCTCACTTACCCATGTTCATAGCTTGGTAGATCAGAGAACACAGTTCATATAAATACCTTAGATCACATTGTTAAAAGCTTTGTAGTCCATGGCCAGGTATTCAGTCTCTTTGGGAACCCATTAGCAGCCAGGAGCTTTTTCTCAAAGGGATAAGAATTATCTTCTGAAGAGAACATGGGTTTGCTCCAGATTCTAGGTGACTGGCATTGTGATTCTCCTATTGGTGCCTCAGGGGCTTTGTATGGCAGCCCATATGCCACAGACTCTACAAAACTCATTAGATCTGTTGGTTCAGAAAGTCTGAGAATGGGTGAGGGTAGCTCTCCATCGTGATTATTCAAGTAATGATTCTAGCTACTGGACTTGGGGTTTTTCATTTTAGTAAGATGCCCATTCATTTCAGATCTAGAGATAATGTGATCATTTAGCCGCTGCCAAAGATCCCTACAGATTAAAATATTCCAACTTCTGCAAAACCACATGACTGCTACTGCTTCAGAATCCCACCATTCCCACTGAAATAAGGAAGTCCATTTTAATGATGCGCTCTCTTAGTGTCATTCCCAAGCTGCAGAGGAGAGCCACTACAAGCTTTACAAGGATGTTGGTACTCTCTTTATCAGTGCATTTTGCAGGAGATTTTGGTAAAGAGAATGTACTTTGGTCCCTCCTTGCATACTTTGTGGATCTAGGGTAAGAGTGTCATGTAAAATAAATCCATTCCAACATTTTTATTTCCCTGAAGCTTTGGATTCCATCTTTTGAATTATGTCAGGAATATCGTGGCATCTGAATTTTATTGAATGCAGTCCATTACTGAGTGTAGGTTTCAGTTAACCAACCAAAGAAACAGTTGGAGCCCCTCTCATCTGCTCAAGATAACACATTGAACCCAAAATTTCTGGTAAATGAATCCCTATGAATATATTCAGAATTATCCAGCAATATATTCTGTCCTCTTTGGTCTAGCACACTAAGTCTCCATTGTCATACATATTCTCAAGGATTTTACCAATAAAAAACTGGTAAAATCTTGAAATTTTATTTTGGTGTGAACATTATAATCTCCTTGGTTATACCTTGTGCCATTAGACTGAGGTATTCTGGGATTGGACCTCAATTAAGAGTCTAGAGGAAATGAATTGTAAGACAATTGTCTCAGGTGAGGTAATTATAGGGTTTCACCTAAGGGATGGTTAGTCTCCTCAGATAGGGGAGGAGGGGCTACTTCTGATGGGAGGGAAGGTTAAAGGAGATTTAGGGATTCAAGGTTCTAAGATTTATCCAAATCCACTGTATTTTCCCATTTTAATAATGAGTCTCACTCATTCCCAAGTCAATGTCCCAACTGGTACATAAGAGACTTGGAGAAATTATGTATTTACAATCTACTTTGTAATTGTGCAAACCATAAAATCAGATTTTTGCTTTGAATTATACTTTATCAGTTTAGAGAGATATAAGATTTTCTGATTGTTTGACCTTGACTCGAGTGAGGAATTGAAATGCCTGAGCCTGTCATTTTCTTCCTATAAATGTTCCGTTGCAATCAGTAATAGCAGTCAGTAAACTATCTCGTAGTCTTCATTCCCACCACAAAGGTCAATTGTAGCAGTAATTTGGTATTTCAAAGCCTGGTTTCTAACAGACATTTTATTTCAGACAATGTCTATTGATAATTTTAAGCAGCTTTTTGTCATTGAATGCCATGAATGATCAGATTCTCCATTTTCCATTGGCTATGATGCCATCAAATTATTTAAACTCCATCCAACCAGATATTCAATCCAGATTTCTATCTTTGAGGGTCAGTTTCCTAGAACAATTCCTGATATAAAATGCTGCAGCAGTTAGTGTTCGTGGAAGAAATAAAAACCAATCTAGATATTCCAACCTAGAGGAACTTAACACAGGAAATAAGTGATCAATGTGTTGGAAAAGCTGGAAGAATGGGAAAAGGGGAAGGCAGGTTATATTACCCTCTTTATGGAAGCCTCTTACCCTCCCTATAGAGAAATACTCATTTCATACTTGTGTGACCTTATGTCTCAAGAACAGCAGGAGACTGTAAACATCAGCTAATGCCACCCAGAAGTCTGTTTCTGCCACCACAGTGCTCATCTGCCACTGGCACCAGATCCAGAGAAGACAATTTCTTCTATATTCCTTTCCTAATCTCTTGTGTATGACCCTTACATTGGCAGAATTTAATTTTTAAAAAATGTTTATTTATTTTTGAAAAAGAGGGAGAACACAAGTGGGGAAGGGGCAGAGAGAGAAAGAGAGAAGTGGGAGGAGGGCACAGAATCTGAAGCAGGCTCCAGGCTCTGAGCTGTCAGTCCAAAGCCTGACACAGTGCTTGAACCCACAACTGTGAGATCATGACCTGAGCCAAGGTCAGACACCTAACTGACTGAGCCACCCAGGCACCTACATTGGTAGAATTTAAAATGGAAACATGCTGGTAGGGTTTCCAAGGATTTCAGCTCCTATGATGTGGGGAGAACTTAGAAGGATCGAGACGGTGCTGAGAACAAATACAAAATATCTGACACATTATGACTTTGCAAAGTGGAAAACAGAGTACCTCTGGAAAAAGAGGAAAGAAAGAAGTTCCTGAGAAGATCAATTTTGGGAACTGGTATATAGGAATTGAGGATCTGGATATAGACTCTAAAACTATTCATGTTAAAAATATCTTGGAAATTTTTCATGCTGGTTGAAGACCATTGATCTAGACACTAATATTGCCAGGGATCATATACCCTCCAGCCAGCTTCCTCAGAGCACACTTGACCTCCTTGTTTCTCAGGCTGTATATGATGGGGTTCAACATGGGAGTCATAACACAGAAGAGCACAGAAACCAGAATATCCATGTCTAGGGAGTAACCTTCTCTGGGTCTGTCATAGTTAAAGTTGGCTGTTCCATAAAAGACCACCACCACAGTGAGGTGGGATGCGCAGGTAGAGAAGGCCTTGCTCCTGCCCTGAGCAGAGGGAATCCTAAGAATGGAAGAAATGATGAGTATGTAGGACACTCCAGTAAACAGACAGGGGCTCAGGCCAATGGTGGCACTGGCCACATGAAGCACAGACTCATTGAGAGAGGTGTCTGAACAGGAGAGCTTCAGGAGCAGAGGAATGTCACAGAGAAAGTGGCTGATTTGGTTGGGTCCACAGAGAGTCAGTGTGGCTGCCAGCACTGTGTGTGTCACAGAATTCACTAGCCCACACAGCCAGGACCCAGTCACCAAAAAAATACAGACCTTCACACGCATGAGGACGGGATATTGAAGAGGGTGGCAAATGGCTACATAGCGATCATAAGCCATAGCGGCCAATAAGACACATTCAGTGCCAGCACATGTGACGAGGAAGAAAATCTGGGAGAGGCAGCCCTCATATGAGATGGTCTTCTTCTCCCGGAAGAAGTTCACCAGCATGACGGGGATGGTGGTGGATGTATAACAGATGTCCAAGAAACTCAGGTTGCTGAGGAAATAATACATTGGAGTGTGGAGAGCAGGACTGATTCTAGTGGCTGTTATAATGAGCATGTTCCCCAGGAGTGTTGTCAGGTAAATGAGCAAGAAAACCAGGAAAAACAAGCCCTGTAGTTTGGGGTGGTTGGAAAATCCCAAGAAGATGAATTCAGTGACATCTGTCTGATTGTTCATTTCAAGTGGTGTCATAGCTACAAAACAATGAGAAAAATAAAAGCCTTATGAGAATGTACAAAGAGCACCCCAAATTGGCTTGCTAACTTGCAAGGCCATGTCAAATAATGTTGGAGATAGAATGGTCTAGACTGTGGAGGGAGGTGTATAGGGAAGACCTGTTGGGAGACCACGACTTTTCATTCAACAAATCCAGCCATCTCAGGCCCAGGGATCTCCTACAGATTCGTGTGTGGCTTCTGGTGCATGAAAATAAATGGAGATTTGGTCAAAACCTTCAATAAACTGATAATCCCTGTGTTAGAGTAAGCTCATCTCTCTCTGGCTCTGCAAAACTTTCCTCCTAACATTGTATGCTTTGCTGCATTAAATTCTTTTTTTTATATTTTATTTTTTTAAGTAATATAATTGTGAAAAATTAAGAAAATGCAGAAAGAAATAAAGAATAGAACCATTCACAGCATCAATGTTACTATTTAGTGTATTCCATTCTAGTCTCTTTTTCTATATATGAATCTTGATCTCTATTTATAGGCTTAAAATATCAGGAGCACAGGGGCGCCTGGGTGGCGCAGTCGGTTAAGCGTCCGACTTCAGCCAGGTCACGATCTCGCGGTCCGTGAGTTCGAGCCGCGCGTCGGGCTCTGGGCTGATGGCTGGGAGCCTGGAGCCTACTTCCGATTCTGTGTCTCCCTCTCTCTCTGCCCCTCCCCCGTTCATGCTCTGTCTCTCTCTGTCCCAAAAATAAATAAAAAACGTTGAAAAAAATTAAAAAAAAAATATCGGGAGCACAAATTCCCACAAATGCATTTTATTCTACCATACAAAATAAATTTAATCTCTCCTTTTCAGTAGACATTAGATTGCTTCCATTCCTTTTGCTATTTTAAACACTAGAATGAAAATTTTCATACATAAATATTTGTGAACAACTTTAATTTCTCCAGAATAAAATTTTATTGGTTTGTTTTCTATAAATTGATCTCATTTTTCTCAATAAGAACATTTATATTTTAGGATTTATAAGATATGACATTTTAACTGGTCACATATACTAACATAATTTTCCTCATAAAGGTAGACTTTAGTAATCCAAAGTTTATCCTCAGCCAAATTTTATGTATTTTCTGAAAAGAGAATTAATGCAAGTACCAATTTTCAACGTTTTTTTTATTTTATTTTTGGGACAGAGAGAGACAGAGCATGAACGGGGGAGGGGCAGAGAGAGAGGGAGACACAGAATCGGAAACAGGCTCCAGGCTCTGAGCCATCAGCCCAGAGCCCGACGCGGGGCTCGAACTCACGGACCGTGAGATCGTGACCTGGCTGAAGTCGGACGCTTAACCGACTGCGCCACCCAGGCGCCCCGCAAGTACCAATTTTCTATTACATTGTCCATTCTAATCTCCAGGCCATTGCTGCAAATTGCAATTTCCATTTCTTTTTCAAACTGGGAAGTGAGATGTTATAGCAGAAAGAGTGGGCTCTTAAGACAGATAGATGTGGATTGTCATCCTACATCAGTTGTTTACTAGATGGAGACAGTAGTTAAATTAGCTGATCTCAGTTCCTTAGTTTCCTCATTGTATTCTGATATTAATAGTACTCAACTTGTGGCTCTTGGAAAAAGTAATATGAGATATTACAAATCATGTGCCCTTTATCAGGCTGGGAAAGTCCCTCTATATGTGCTTTACTGACAGTTTCTATCATGAATAGAAATTGAATTTTGTCAAATGATTTTTCTGCCTTTATTGAGATTATAATGTATTTTCTTTCTTTTTTGTTAACGTTTATTTATTTTTGAGACAGAGAGAGACAGAGCATGAACAGGGGAGGAGCAGAGAGAGAGGAAGACACAGAACCTGAAACAGGCTCCAGGCTCTGAGCTGTCAGCACAGAGCCCGACGCGGGGCTCGAACTCACGGACCGTGAGATCATGACCTGAGCCGAAGTCGGACGCTTAACCGACCAAGCCACCCAGGCGCCCCAGTATTTTCTTTTTTTTAAGTTTATTTATTTATTTTGAGAGAGAGAGAGAGAGAGAGAGCGCGAGCAGGGGAGGGGCAGAGACAGGGAGAGAGAGAGAATCCCAAGCAGGCTCTGCCCCATCAGCACAGAGCCTGATGCGAGGCTCAGACTCATAAACCAAAGATCATGACCTGAGCCAAAATCAAGTGTCAGATACTTAACTGACAGGGCCCCCAAGATTATAATGTATTTTCTTATTTAGTCTGTTATTATGATCAATTATATTGATTGACTTTTTTAATATTGAACTAGCCTTGCATTCCTGGATCAACTTCAGTTGATTTTGATGTATTATCCTTTACATATATATACATATTGCTAGATTCAATTTGTTAATATTTTTTTGTGGATTTTTGCATCAATGTTCATTAGGGATGATATTAGTTTATAGTTTTCTCTCTTTTTTTTTTCTTTTTTTTGTCTATAGTTTTCTTCTAATGTCTGTCTAGTTTTGTTATCAATTATCAGGGTAATACTGGTCTTATAAAATTTATTTGGAAGTTTTGGGGCGCCTGGGTGGCTCAGTCGGTTGAGCCTCCGACTTCAGCTCAGGTCACGATCTGGCGGTCTGTGAGTTCGAGCCCCGCGTCAGGCTCTGGGCTGATGGCTCAGATCCTGGAGCCTGCTTCCGATTCTGTGTCTCCCTCTTTCTCTGCCCCTCCCCCGTTCATGCTCTCTCTCTCTCTCTCTCTGTCTCAAAAATAAATAAATGTTAAAAAAAAATTTAAAAAAAATTTATTTGGAAGTTTCTCTCCGTTTTAATTTTCTAGGAGAGAATGTATAAAATTGGTATTATTCCTTCCTTAAATTCCTGGTCAAATTCAAAACATAAACCTGTTTTGGACCTGGATTTCATTTTCTGAAAGGTTTAAAATTACACATTTAATTTCTTTAGCATACATAACATTAAGTTATTTATTTCTTCTTACGTGAGTTTTGGCACTTCTTGGTATCTTTCAAGAGAGTGATGCATTTCATCTCATTGAGTTTATGAACATAGAGTCATTCATAATATTCTATAATTATCCTTTTATTAGGGGGTCGGTATTGATGTCTCCTCTTTTATTCTTGAAATTGAAATTTATGCCTTCTATCTTTTTTACTTGGCCAGTCTCACTAGTGGTTTATCAATTTGTTTTTCTCAAAGAAACAGTTTTTAGTTCCATTGATTTTCTTTTTAATTTCATTGATTTATTCTCTAATTTTGTTATTGTAATTTTTGTTTGCTTTGGGTTTAACATGCTCTTTTTTCTACTTTCTTAAGGTGGAAACTTAGGTTAAGATTTTAGATGTAAGCTTTTCTAATATAAATATTAAATGGTATAAGTTTCCCTCAACAATATTTTAGTTGTATCCCACAAAACTGGATATATTGTATTTTAATTTTTGGTCAGTACAAAATATTTTTTCATTTACTTTAAGACTTTCTCCTTTGTCCCATGAGTTATTTGAAATTTGATGAATATATTTGATTAATATATAAACATTTAGGGATTGTTCCAGATATCTTACTGTTAACATTATTCCACTATAGGCAAACAATATGCTTTACATGACACTTATTATTTTAAATTTAAATTTTTTAGAGTTAAGAATATGATCTATCTTAGCAAATGTTCTATATGCACTTGAGTAGAGTATATATTCTGGTCTTGTCATGTGGGTTCTTTTATAAATGTAATTAAATTAAGTTAGTTGATAGTTGATCAGGTCATCTATATCCTTACTAATTTTCTGCCTGCTTGTTCTCTCAGTTAATGAGAAAGGAGAGCTGAAGTCTCCCAACTATAATTGTGCACTGATCTATTTATCCCTTCAGATCTATCAGTTTTTGCTTTATGTCGTTTGAAGCTCTTTTTTAGGCATGTACCCATTAAAGATTGTTATGTCTTCCTAGAGATTTGAATTCTTTATCATTATGCAATATTCCTTTTTACACTTGATAATCTTCCTTCTTCTGAAGTCTGTTTTGTCTGAAATTGCCATAGCCGCCATATATATATAGATGGTGGGGTTAGGTGGGGCTCTTGATCTTGGGGTTGTGAGTTTGAGGGCCTAATTAGGCATAGAGACTACTTTAAAAAATCAATGCAGTATTTTGATTAGTGTTTACATAGTATGTTTTTTTGTCTCCTTTTACTTTTAACACTTTTATCTCTTTATATTTGAAGTGGGTTTCTTGGGGCATCTGGGTGGCTCAGTCAGTTAAGCATCCAACTCTTGGTTTCAGTTCAGGTCATGATCTCATGGTTCGTGAGTTTGAGCCCCACATTGGGCTCTGTGCTGACAATGCAGAGCCTGCTTGGGATCCTCTGTCTCCTTGTCTCTCTGTCTTTCCCATGCTCTCTCTCTCTCTCTCTCTCTCTCAAAATAAACTTTGAAATCATCTCCATTTAAAAAACAATAAAGTGGGTTTATTTTATACAATATATAGTTGGATAGTGTTTTTTAAATAATCCAATCTGAAAAAAAAAATAATCCAATCTGACAATCCCTTCTAACTGCTGTTTAGATCATTCACATTTAAAGTGATTATTGATATGTATGTATTAAAAGCTACCATTTTACTAGCTGTTTTCTACTTGTTTTACTTACTGTTTTTTGTTCTCTCCTTTTCTGTCTCTGTCTGTATGCTTAAGTGAGCATCTTTTATGATTCTTTTTTTGTCTTCTTTATTTATTTATTGTTTTATCTTTTAGTAAAATTTTCTGGTTGTTGCCCTAGGAATTACAAGATGCATTGTAAATAATATGAGTCTACCTCATATAATATACCACTTCAGTGTAGTTTTAAGACTTTATGTTTCCAATTTCTCCCTTGCTTCCTTTTGCTATCATTGTCACATATTTTAATTTTACATATGCTATGGACATGCACTACATTGTTGCAGTTTTTGGTTTAAACTGCCAATTGTGAGAATTAAAAATAAAAGTGAATTTTATTGCACTCTCTTAGTTTTCTATGACTGTCATAACAAATTACCCCAAACCTGGTGATTTGAAACAAACAAACAAAAATATTCACTCACAGCTCTGGAGACTTAGAGTTCTGAAATCAAGGTGTTAGCAGAGTCATACTCTCTCTGAAGGCTCTAACAGAGAATTCTTTTTTGCCCCTTCATAGTTTCTGGTGTCTTCTGGAAATCCTTGGTGTTCCTTGGCTTGTGACTGCATCACTTCAATCTTTGCTTCTCATCACATGGCTTTCTTCCCTATGTGTATCTCTGTGTGCCCTTCCCTTTTCTTGTAAGGACACCAGTCTTGGGATTTAGGTCCACCCTAATCTACTATTACCTTATATTAATTTAAATAATTACATTTTCGAAGACTCTATTACCAAATAAGGTCACATTCTGAGGTTCTCAGTAGACATGAACTTTGGGGAGAGAAGATTCAACCCAATACATTTACCTTCATTTAACGCATTTCTAATATTTACCATTGTTTTGATGAGGATCCAGGTTTCTGACTTGTATCACAATCCTTTTTCCGAAGTGCTTTCATTAACATTTCTATTAGAGTATGTCCACTGGCAAAGCACCTCTTCTGTTTTCGCTTGTCTAAAAAATATGTTTATTTCTTTTAATATTTAAAGGATAACTTTTCAGCTGACAGGTTTTTTTAAAAGCACTTTAAAAATGCCACACTACTGTCTTCTTGCTTGCATACTTTCTGATGAGAAGTCTGCTGTAATTCTTATTCATGGGCCTCTGTCAAGTTGGGTCTTTCCCTTCTAGCTGCCTTCCAAAAAATTTTTCCCATCTTTATAGCAGTTTGAATATAATATGCTAGGGTTTTGAAGGTGGTTTGTTTTGTTTTGTTTTGTTTTTGTGTTAATCCTCCTTAGGGTTCTCTGAACTTCTCAATGTATCATAAGTTTTGGAAAATTATCAGCTGTTATTTCTTCAAATATATATATTTGCTCTGTTTATTCTATCTCTTCCTTCTAGGATTCTAATAATGTGTATGTTAAATAGTTTGATATTATGTCATAGCTCTTGGATGCTCCATTCTTTTTTTAACTTTTTTTTTTTTGGTTCTTGTGGTTTTATTTGGGTAATTTCTATTGACCTATCTTTAAGTTCACCAATTCCTTCTTCAGCTGTGTCAAGTCTACTGACAAAATTGTTAAAGGCATTTTTCATCTTTATTATAGTGTTTTTTATTTCCCACATTTTTATTTGACCTTTTCTTACAGTTTCCATCACTTTGCTGAAATTAACTGTCTGATCTTGTATATTGTTTACTTTTTTAAATGTTTATTTATTTATTTTGAGAGAGAAAGAGAGAGCGTGTGCAAGAGAACAGGGGAGGGGCAGAGAAAGGGAGAGAGAGAATCCCAAGCAGGATCTGTGCTGTCATCATTGGAGCCTGACACAGGGCTCAATCTTCTAAATCATGAGACCATGACCTGAGCTGAAATCAAGAGTCAGATGCTTAACCAAATGAGCCACCCAGGTGCCCCTATTGTTTACTTTTTCTAATAAAATGTCTAACCTATTGATTATTTTTATTTTAAATTCCTCGTTTGATAGTTTTAATCTCTCTCAAATCTGGATCTGGTTCTGGTGTTTATATTGCCTCTTCAGAATGTATTTTTCCTTATCTTTTGTATACATTATAACTTTTTGTTGAAAGCTGGACATGTATAGGGTAGTAAATACTGAAGTATAAATTTATTTGCTTGGAGATGAACATGACGTTCTTTATACTAACTCTTTAGTGTGAGGGTTAATCTAGTGAGCAATTGGACTTGAGTCCATTTTTCCCATGGTCATCCTGAGTGACTACATGCTCCAAATTACTCTGATATTTTGTGGTTAGGGTGCGGACTAGTGTGTACTAGTGAAACGTGCCCACATTTCTGCTCCCTTTTACCTTTGTGTTTTCCATTTTCCCTGCTCTCTAGAGATAATCTGTTTCTTCAAGATCTCCCAGCTGTATTCCACTGTTATTTTTACTCAGTGCTTGATAGTGGGCCAGTGGGGGACAACGAAGAGGTATTCTCTGATGTTCTGGTTAACCCTTCATCTTAGATACCATGAACCTGGGTCTTGGAAGTGTGGCCTTCACGAGTGCTCCTGCCCCTCCTCCAGCTGTACAGCTGGGCCTAGAGTATATTCCTGCTCCCCAACCCCAAGGAGTAGGATTTTTTTTTTGCCTTTTTCCCTTCCTGTGGTGTAATGGGATTCCACAGTCCCCTAAGGTGACAATTTTCATAGCTCTTGCCCTTGCAGATGGCAGCTTTTGTTCTGTAGTAAAAACACAGGAAATGGATCTTGGAAGAGTTTTGACAGTTGCTGCTACTCCTTTTCCCTGTTATTTGCCCTCCACCCCAGCTTGGCCTCAAATAGCATCGTTAGGGAAGCTGTCAAAGAATGTTTCCTGTGGGCATCTGGTTGAGTTCATGCAGGGAAAGCAAGAGGATGCAAACCTTATGTCTACGGCCCTCAGGGACTTCACACTCTTATGCTAGCCTATACTTAGCCTTGAACAATTTATTATATAGTTTTAACTGAGTCTTCTTATAGGTTTACAAGGTATTTAGTGGTTTCTGCCTTAGGTTAAAAAAACCACGGCTCGTGTGGTTGTCTGTCTCTCCAGTTTTGTTTCATTGGTTGCCTTGAAACCTCAATTTCCTTATGGGTTCAAGAAAAGTAATTAATTTGCATTTTTTCCTGCTTTTTGTTGTTGGAATAATGATGGGAACAACATGCTTCCCAGCTCATTAAGTCTCTAAGTTGAAATTCAAAGTCTACATAACCACTTTTTTAAACTATTTGGCAGTTTCTAATAAAGTTAAACATGTGGTTTCTCTGTGACCCAATAATTCCACTCCTAGGCATAGTCTCAAGAAAATGGATGCATGGTTCACCAAAAGACTTGTATGAGGAGGTTCAAAAAAGATTTTTTCAGAATAGCTCAAACAGTATGCCTATAAACAGGAAAATGGATAACAAATGGTGGTTTATCAGACAGTGCAATGCTACACGATTATCCAAAAAAAAAAAAAAACATACAAATTACTGATCCATATTATAACATTGATGAATCTAAATAAACATTTTGTTGAATGAAAGAAGCCAGGCACAAAAGAATACATATTGTGTGTTTTCTTTAAATGAAGTTCAAAAATAGGAAAAACCAAACTATGGTAATCAAATGAGAACAGTAGTTACTTCTGTGGGTTGAGGGCACTATTATCTGGAATGAAGCATGCAAAAATTTTCTGAGGCTGATGGAAATGTTCTATATAATTCATTTAATAGTATATATATATATATATATGTGTGTGTGTGTGTGTGTATATACATATTTATGTAAAAATTTATCAACCTATACACTTAAGATCTGTGCATTTTACTGAATGTGAATTATAATTCAATTTTAAAAATAAAATGAAAAAAAAGGGGCACCTGGGTGGTTCAGTTAGTCTGGTGTCCAACTCTTGATTTCAGCTCAGGTCATGATCTCGTGGTTGGTGGGATCGAGCTTCATGCTGTCAGCACAGAGCCTGCTTAGGATTTTCTCTCTCCCTCTCTCTCTCTCTGCCCCTCCCCAACTCATTCTCTCTAAATAATTAATTAATTAATTAAAAAATAAGGTGAAAGAGATAAAAGCAGGAGGCATCCTAAATATTAAGTCACTAAGACTTAAGTATTTTTTCCCCATTTTTGCATGTCTCTACTTCTTTTTTTTAACGTTTTATTTATTTACTTTGATTGAGAGAGCAGGTGAGCACAAGAGCAGGGGAGGAGAAGAGAGATAAGAGAGAGAATACCAAGCAGGCTCTGCATTCTGATGATGCAGAGCCTGATTCAGGGCTCAAACCACGAGATCAGGACCTGAGCCAAAGTCAAGAGTTGGATGCCCAACTAACAACCACTCAGGCACTCCTGCACCTCTCACCTTCTCTGCCAAAATAAGAGTTCAGTACACATCAGCTTTTGCAAATCATATCAAACCACTTTCTTTGCAACATTTCCTTTGAGGGATGAATGCAATTGGTGTGAGCATACATTTTTAACTGGGGAGGGAACCATGTCTGAGGACACTGCCCCTTGGATAATGAGATAGCAGGTTGGTATCCCAGGCAAAACAGGTGGCAGAAATCTCAAGCATTTGGTCTTCCCAGCCAAAGGAAAACAAGCTCAGAGTATTTGGGTTGTTCCAGTGCTACAGAAGAAGGGACCCAGAGATCTCTGGGAAAGGAGTGAACTTTGAGAGCTGCACGGCTACCAGGAAAGCTGTTGGATTCTGAGTTCTGCTAGGAGCCCTCTCACCTATGGCTGTATCTCCTATCTCTAGTCATTCCTACTATGTTGCAAGGAGTGGAGGGGGTAAACCCAGCTGGGTGCTGCCAAGTTCTAGCCGATTAATTCTATGTTGCCTGGTGATGTTTCTAAACTAAACTCTACCCCCAACTCACAACCCCAAGATCCAGAATCACATGCTCTACTGACTGAGCCAGCCAGGCACCGCGTAGTGTGGTGATTTTTATTTCAAGCACAACCTCATTAGTTGTCCAGAGGAGACAGCAGGCCATCAGCTGCCCCTGGGGCACAGGCTAGGCTGTGTGAAGGTGTGTCAGGCCTGTCTTTCTGGTCAGTGTCCTTGGGGACAAAAGTAACTGAGTTCTCCGACATCAGGGGCCTCTCTCCTGCTATGGACCAGCAGAGAGCTCAGATGTCTGCTTGGAAGCCAGGCTTTGGTGTGAGAATGGGAAAGAATGATGGTAGAGTATCAATAATGTCCCATAAACCACTTTCAAGGTTAGGGCAGACTGGAAGCAAGGGACATCTGGAAGGTAATAGCCTGGATTTTAGAGAAGCATCAGCTTTGAGAAACTGATAAAAAAATCTGTAGATCCAGAGAATGCAAATACACACATGCACAGAACCTTTATGCAATTGAAAATTGTGAAACTCATCCCCAGGGTCCCTAAGAGGCTATATGCCTTAGATTAAAACAATTTTGGGGGGTGTCTGGATGACTCAGTCGGTTAAGCATCCAACTTCAGCTCAGGTCATGATCTCACAGTTCGTGGGTTCCAGCCCAGAGTTCGGCTCTGTGCTAACAGCTCAGAGCCTGGAGCCTGCTTTAGATTCTGGGTTTCCTCTCTCTGCCCCTACCCCACTCGTGCGCTCGTGCTCTCTCTCGTGTGCTCTCTCTCTCTCTCTCAAAAATAAATACATATTAAAAAATTAAAAATAAAAATGAAAACAATTTTGTTTACTCCAGGAATGTAGTCTGAGAACTACAACCAGAGCAAAGTAACATATTGTTATTTTTTTATTACATGTTAATATGTTACAATATGTAACACATTGTAAAGATACAGAGTTTTAGAGCTTGGGGAAAATGCCTGAAACAGTTCATAGAGAAGGAGCTGTGTTTGAAGCACTTTGAGCGTTATGGATGGTGAGGACACTGAATCCGTTTGGGCAGGCAGGCATTATTAAATAAAACGGGGAAAAAAGAGGTGTATCAGGCATGGGGAGGGATAGTAGATTAGATTTGAGTAACGTCAAGGTCAGGTACTTGGGGGATATCCATGCAGAAATGCCCAACAGGCAGTTGAAAAAGGATTTGTCCTCAGTAAACAAGCTAGAACTGCAGATATGGGTTTGGGAGTCATTGCCTTGAAGATGGCTGCTGAAGGCACGGAGGTACATGAAATCAACCAAAGAGAGTTGACTAAGGAAAGAAGAGTAAAGCAGGATTCTTGTGATGCTTGATACTTATAAGAAATATAGAAGATTATAAAATATCCACGAAAGATTCAAAAATACTCACCACTCCATCTAGGTTAGTTATAGGCATTGTTTCTCCCTAAGTTTTATTAGCAATGATTTACAGAAATTCAATATTGGAATTGAGTTGGGCATCTATGAGTATTCTTAGAAAGTTCTTATTATGTTATTATGTATATTTTATTCTCTGTTTTTCTATCAACTACATAGATGAACTTGAAGTCATTAAAAAAAATCAACAACATGGGGCGCCTAGGCAGCTCATTCTTTTAAGCATCTAGATCTTGATTTTGGCTCAGGTCATGATGAGATCAAGCCCTTCATCTGGCTCTGTGCTAACAGTGTGGAACCTGCTTGGGATTCTCTCTCTCTCCCTCTCTCTCTGTCCCTCCCCTGCTCACACTCACTCATGCAGGTTCTCTAAATAAATAAATAAATAAATATTTTTTAAAAAATCAATAACATGTATATTTATGAACACCTGATATCAAAAAGGTAGATATGACAATCTCTTTTAAAGATTAATGTATACATTAAAAGATGCTTAATATCACTCATCATCAGGGAAATACAAACCAAAACTATAATGAGATATCACCTCACACCAGGAAGAATGGTTAAAACTAACAACACAGGAAACAACAGGTACTGGCGAGGATGCAGAGAAAGGGGAACCCTCTTACACTGTTGGTGGAAATGCAAACTGGTGCAGCCACTCTGTAAAACAGTATGGAGGTTGCTCAAAAAGTTAAAAATGCAGTGTACTACCAGGATGACCCAGCAATTGCACTACTAGGTATTTACCCAAAGGAAACAAAAATACTGATTCAAAGGTATACACATAATAGCAACATTATCAACAAAGCCAAATTATGGAAAGAGCCCAGATGTCCATCAACTGATGAATGGATAAAAAAAAGGTGCTATATATATGGACTGGACACTACTTCATATATATATATATATATAGTATATGTATTATATAATATATATGAATATTATATATGATGGAATATATATTAAAATTATAATGTGATGGAATATTATATATATGGATTTTATACATGATGGAATATATATTAATATTATATATGATGGAATATTATATATATGAATATTATATGATGGAATATATACATGAATATTATATATATAGTGGAAAATTACTCAGCCATCAAAAAGAATGAAAACTTGCCATTTGCAACAACGTGGATGGCACTAGGGTGTATTATGCTAAGTAAAATAAGTCAGCCAGAGAAAGACAAATACCATATGATTTCACTCAGATGTGAAATTTAAGAAATAAAACAACATGGGAGGAGGTGGGAGAAGAAAACCAAGACACAGGCTCTTAACTATAGAGAACAAACAATGGTTATGGGAGGGGAGGTGGGCGGGGGATGGGTTAAATAAGTGATGGTTATTAAGGAAGGCACTTGTGATGAACACTGGGTATTGTGTGTTTGTGCTGAATCACTAAATTCTATATCTAAAACAAATATTACACTGTATATTAGCAAGGTAGAATTTAAATAAAAACTTGGAGGGGTGTCTGGGTGTCTCAGTTAAGTCTCTGACTTTGGCTCAGGTCATGATCTCGCAGTTTGTAGGTTTGAGCCCCCCATCAGGCTCTGTGCTAACAGCCCAGAGCCAGCAGCCTGCTTCAGATTCTGTGTCTCCCTCCCTCTCTGCCCCTCCCCTGCTCATGCTATGTCTCTCTCTGTCTCTCAAAAATGAATAAACGTTAAAAAAAATTTTTTTAAACAAAACTTGGAAAGAAAAAAAAGCATAAGTGTTGATGCATAAAAAAAATTGATGTCTAAATGTTTTTGTAGAAAGACATAAAATTCCTCATGGAAGATGGTTCCAAAAGGGTTTACTCTAAGAAACTAATGTATGATTTGTGGAAATCCAAATTGAAAAACTGAATTTTCAATGTGTGGGAATTTTAAATAATATGGTTTCTAAAGTTATATATACTGCTTTCTTATAAAGGCCTTAAAATTTGACTTCTAATTACTTGAAGTCAGTCCCCAAGGAACATGTTCATGGGATATACTATATATACGCAGTGCAAACAGAACACAATAAAACATTTCCTTTGGTCTGAGTAATTTCTTGCAGGCCAGGGGAATGGGGTGGGGTGTGAAGCAGTGTCCAATCCATTCTTTTTTTTTTTTTTTTAATCTCTGATGTGCGCATTCTGTCAGTATAGAACAATGTTGAATTATCACCATTATCATCATCATCAATATCATTATCATCATCAAAATCCATCATTAGTAGGCACCATTTATGCACTACACTCTGATACAACAGACACTTGCCCCTCAGAATCTACCTACATACGAATAGTTACATATGAATAGGTAACTTCCATCTCAAACCCTTGGCTGTATAATTATGATTTCATTTTCCACAAGCATGTGGGGAAGATTTCATAGGAAAAATCATTTGAGACTAAGTTTTCTTACCCTGCTTCTGTAAACAAAAATGTCTGGCTTAAAAAAAAAAATCTTGCCTGGGGCGCCTGGATGACTCAGTTAAGCATCTGACTCTTGGTTTTGATTCAGGTCAATATTCTCACAGTTTATGAGTTCAAGCGCCCCCTCCCCCCAGTCTCCCCCCCACCCCCATCAGGCTTTGCATTGACAGTGCAGAGCCTGCTTGGTACTCTCTCTCTGCCCCTCTCTGCCTCTCTCTCTCAAAATAAATAAATAAACTTTAAAAATCTTGCATAATGTTGTTTTTAAAAGATGGGGTTTTTAAAGATTAAATTTGGTATAATCCATCCAAATGGATTCAAAAAATAAAACTTGGGCGCATGGGTGGCTCAGTCGGTTGACTGTCCAGCTTAGGTTCAGGTCATGATCTCACTGTCCATGGGTTCTATCCCCTGCATTGGGCTTTGTGCTGATAGCTCAGAGCCTGGAGCCTGCTTCAGATTCTGTGTCTCCCTCTCTCTCTGCCTCTCCCCCACTTGCACTCTCTCTCTCTCTCTCAAAAATAAAACTTAAAAAAAAAAGAAACAAAACACAAGTTACTTTGAAAAGATGCAACATTTTTACATACTTGAACCAGGATTTTCCAAACTGAGTAATGAATACAGACACACATTAGATACTAATCTTATTACTTATTAAATACCTATTATGTGCTAACCTCTTACATGAATAACATCTAAGTTTCTTACATGTATTAACTCATTTGTTTCTCACAACAACCAATAAGACCACTTATTGTGCCCATTTTGTAGATCAAGAAACTGAGGCACAGAAAGTTTAATTCATATATTCATAATTGTTATTATTTTTAAATCATAATTGTTATTAAAAATGATACTTTGTTACCTGATAATGACATCTTACATTTGTAAAGTGTTTTATAGTCTTCAAAGCACATGCATCCTTATCTTTTATTCTAATAATTCAAGGCACATGATTAATAGCAAACCCAATTTTCACTAAAAATCCCAAGTCTCCGGGCTTTGAGGAAATCAAAGTTTTTAAATTTCAATAGAAAGTTGGTACTGAAGTTAAACATAATTTTAAAAATCTAAATATAAATGGTGGAAAATAAGCCTAGAGGTCTTAAAAGAGGAAATTTTTTTTGCCTTGGCGATAAATGAAATGTTTTGTTGACTAACCTTAAGGAATTTATTTCTTCAAAGGAAACAAAATGAGGAAAAATTAAATCAGAGTAACTGGTGTGATTGTGAAAACCTTTACAGCACATAAAGGAAACATCTATTCATATTTTATTTCAATAACACAAAGCAATGATGAAAATTTTTAAATCTAATTTTCATGTAAATTGCTGATCTACTTAAAATACACACACGCACAATATCAGCACATGGGAAACTTTATCTAAAAGAAAATCCAAATGATTTCACATGCTTGTGGCAAAGTTACTTCATTGCTATGGAATATATGACCTATTTTCACCTGGTCCAGATTCCTATTGTACAATTCTCTATAATATGGGTGCCTGGGAACAGATGAAATAATCAGAGGTCACTGTATAGGACAGGGCTTCTCCAACTTTAATGTGCATGTAAATCACCTGCATTTTCAACAAGCTCTTAGGTGATGCCCAAACCCCCCCCCCCCCCCCGCCCCCCCAGTCCATCCAGGCTATTCCCACCTAGCAATCAGAGCTGCCTGGCCCATAACTAGTAGGTTAAGAGTCCTTTCTTAAATGTACCAAGAAAAGGTCTAAATCTTGTCTCAAAAATTCTTTCTAGCATTAACACTTCTTTCAGCCTTTATACCTCACCTATGCTTCTCCTAATGTAAAGTCGAAAGGTAAGACAAATTACTACCTTTTTTGGTACGCAAGAGCCCTCCAGCTATAAAATTCTTCAAGCTGTGAAATTCTCATTTCCTTTTAATATTTTCCAACACTCTTATCTTGGTAGTTTTCAATTCAAATCAATTTAGTTCCTGCTTAAGGTCTAATATAGCCCTAGGCTAGGTATTATGAAGAAATCCAAAGGGAATAAGGTTCTTGCCCTCCTCAAACTTACAATCTAATGGGAAGATAAATTGTAGTATAAGGCAGAAAGCTTTGTAACATTTTGTTTACTTTTAAAATGGTTATTAAAAGAAAAAAAGAAACTTTTCTATGGCCACACAACCTGTGCTTGAACAGGTCTAGGAACAGGGCACTCGTTACTTGATCCAATCCCCTCATTCCATTTCGAACATTAGCTCCCTGAGGTCATGGTCCAAGCTTTTCAATTCTGTGCTAGAAACCAGGCTGGGACCTAGCATATAGTGTGCCCTCAATAAATGTTTAATAGATGAAGAAGGGCCATAAAGAACATCTATGGGAGCAGAGATAACAAAAAGTTTCTTTAAAGACTGAGACTAATAATACACTGTGTTAACTAACTGGAATTAAAATAAAAACTTAAAAAGCCAAAAAAACAATTCTCTGGCAACTATATATCTTTAATACTGAAAAAAAAAAAAAACCTATCCAATTTGTTGATTCTATATGCCCAAAGTATAAAATTGATGCTCAAATAAATTCTAAATTTCAAAGACAAAAAAAAAAAAAAAAAAGGTCATTGCATGGCCGTGGACCCTAAAGAGATGGGCATTTGAGGTAGAGAAACCAGAGAAGCAAAGACATGGAGGTTAGATGCCCAGAGTTGCTTCTTTTCTCCTGAATTACCCCAAGTTTTGTCCCTCTCACATGTTGTACCAGACCACACATCTCTTTCCAAATAGGAAGAGTAAACCTACATATTTGTTTCTGTTAGAGCATGATTTAGACTTTTGTGCCGTATTTCCAAAGCAAAGATCCAGACTAGTTCACCTGTGAGACCTCTCCCATCTCAAACGGCCTATGGTGATGATAGAAACATGAACCTGTTGTCACCAGTTCAGTTCTGGAAACCTTTCTACCAAATTTGTAATTAGCCAGTCAGGGGCACTTTGAAGTGGGGTATTGTGTTTTTCTATCCTTTTGTACATATTATAAATTCCATTACCATGCCTCTTAATACTTGCCGAGCCCATGCTATGTGCCAGGCACTCTATGTAGATCGCCCCCATGAATTCTCAAAGCAACTTTAAGGCATAAATACTATTAGTAACTCTGTTTTGCAGATGAGGAAACTGAGGCTTCAAAATGTTATCCCAAAGTTTCCGTTCAGTTATCCACTGAATAAGCCACTTTCCCCACACTAATGTATGATTCAATTGCCTGCTCACAACTCTGCTTACTTGATTCATTCCAAGCATTTCTTGGTAATCCACTTGGCATCCTGAACTGAAATCTCCTCATCTTTCTCCTTAAGTGAGACATGTAAATATAAATATCAAGGTCTTACATGCATTCTTTATTTTTTAATCTTGCAACTTCTTGTTTTACAAACTGAACTTAGACTAGATAGACAAGCATTTTTTTTTTCAAAGTAGACACAGAGCCCAACACTGAGCCTGAACTCACAATCCTGAGATCAAGACCTGAGCTGAGATAAAGAGTGCAACACTTAACCGACTGAGCCACCCCAAGAATTTTATAAAATAGAGAGTAATGAGATCTCATCACTGGAGATGCTCAAGCCAAGTCTATATTGCTAGATCTCTTGTGGAGAGGACTGATTCAGGTCTTAAGTGAAGATCACTGAAATTATTTCTACAGTTCCTTTCAGCCCTGAGATTTTACTGTTTTACCAATGTCATTATACATCTGAAAATAAAGCATGTGTAAGACCATGGAAATTTCATATTTCATGTGGCTGCATCAGTCCCAATATATCAATGCATGGTTTAATATTAATCTACTATGTATATTTCCTTATTTTATGTTATTTATCTTATTTAAAGATTTCAAAATTTTTATTTTGAAACCATTATAGATACACAGGAAATTGCAAAGAAATGTACAGACGACTGTCATTACATTTTTAAATGAAAAATATATGGGATTTTTAATTTCAAAAGTAGTACATGTTCTCTAAAAAAATTTCACATAAGTCAAAAATACATAAAAAGTAAATGAAGTATCTTTACCATCATATAACACTGTCCTCAGCACCACTGTTAACAGTTTGGTGTGTGTCCTTCCAGTCTTTTGTTAAATTGCATACATGGTGGCCAAATGAAAGCTTAACAAACAATCAACAGCCCCAAATATAATAGTAGCTTCTGTTTATGAGTACTTATGATGTACCAGGATGTACATGGGCATTTGTACACATGTTCACAACAATCCAATATAGAAAGTACTTACTAAGATTTGCGGGTGAGGAAACTGATACTTAAGGTTGCATGGCTGCTTAAGTAGGACTGGAATTTAACCCAGGTCTATCTGACTCTGAAGGCCATAATCTTTTCAACTCACTGTCCTGCAGAGAATTTTCCATGGAATGAGAGAGAACACCAAATAGAGGGAGATATCTCTATCTTTTGAATTTCTGAAGAATTCAGTCAAATCAGCATTAAAGAAAAAAACACACAAACAACCCCACAAAAGTTAGTTAACATTAGTCAAACCACTTTCTTGGAATTCTGCTTATAAAAAGAGTCAAATTACTGACTATTCCACCAATTGTCCCTCCCATGGGTGGCCCCAGCATAAGAGCATGTGGTGCCCATCAGGCTAGGATTTCTCAGCATCAGTTCTGGCTCAAGTGTGATATAGATCAGCATCTCTTAACCAGTGTCTTTAGTCTTAGATTTGAGAAGAGGGGTCTCACAGGAAATCACACCCTTCCCCTAGACTATCCCATGGACAATATAAAGCCATTGTTAAAATGTGAGTTTCTTTTTATGAATGTGATTGTCAGAATGGAAGGGGGCTGGCTTCCACCAATGACCTCTCCAGGAGGGGCACATTAGGTCCTTGACCCTGCCATCATGAAGCCTGATACTCCCAATGGCAGCTGATCCCCCTGCCTACTAAAGCTGAATGGGGCCATAACCTTGAGGTGTAAAGTCTGCTCTCACCAACAACCCAGGCTGAAGTCTGTGCAACAGGAAAAATACAAGACCCAGCACTTTAGTCAGGTCCACAGAGAAAGAAGAAATTAAGAAGGGACATTTCAGCTGAACTTGGGAGGACATTTCTGTCCAGCAGTTTTGGTGCAAACATCTCCTGACTTGAGAAAAATAACAGCCTACGGGCACATAAATGTGGCAGCATGGCCTCTTGGCCTGTGCTGATCTTAACATTGTCTTTTCCCGTAAGAGCAGTGGTTCCAAAAGTTTCCACCTTTTGGTGGCGTTGGCTGTTTCCATGCAGACAGCGGCAATTCTGCCTCTTCCTTTCCCAGGCTATAAATCCTCTCAAAGGCAAATGAGTGAGAATGAAATCATTTAGGAATAACCCTGAATCTATGCGATTTCTAACACAGGGATTATGGGGAAAGAAATCATTCACAAACTTCAGGGCTCTATTACAGTTAATAAATTGCTTTCAGTACAACCTCCCAAACATCAGTTAGTTGCAACATGAAGGTAAGAATGTCCAGCTAGTGAATAATATGTTTCCAAATAGAAGTGTTATGCAAATTTAATTATATTAATTTAAATAAATATTTTGTGTGTGCCTATTATCACATTATAATGTACCATATAAAAAAATGACTCCATCTTTTCTCCCTGAAAATTATTCCTGTATGTCCTGTTTGTCAAAAATAGAGTACTGACACACTGCATTCTATATTATTTACTATAAACTAAATTTTCAGTCATATTATTTTGTTAAGGAATTCAGGCACCCCCTCAGGTTTGGGAGTAGATAATTGCTAAGGTAATTATACTCTGGTTCTTGATATAAGCACTATTATAGAAATTGACATACACATGGAAAAATATTAAAAATGTCATTACATAATGTCTTCAAAATGATAATGAAAATATGCATAATATTTCATAATATGCCCTTAATAGGTAGATATATCCTGACATAGGACACAGTTTTTCTCATTTGTGATGGTAAATAAACTACTTACCACTGACTCTCACAGAAAGCCTTGGATTTCTGGCTTTGTCAGCAGGACTTCCTGCTCCTTACTTTAGTTCCATCCTGGAATGGAAAGGATGCTCTTTTGTAAAACAGACTGTTGACTGCCATGCCTAGTGGTGAGGACATGCCATTCCAGGAGATGCCTTGAGCATACTCAATGCCTAATGCAAGAGTCAAAAATTCTTTGATCTCTCAATGAATTCATTTTTCTAGAGTGGACATTTATAAGTGCCTGTGGACCAATCTTTTGGGAATACTCATGTAATCTCTAAGCAGCTGTTCTGGGATTCCTCAGAGTGCAACCACAACTCAAGGGCAGCAGACTGAATAGAAGGCACAGAGGTGATGAACAATTAATTCTCTCTTGGGTTCATTAAAGTCATGGCAATCATCTTTTCCCAGCATGCAATGAGGAGTTCAGCGTCCTTTCTCTTTAGGGACATTGATGAGTAAAGTTCAGTACTAGATTGCTTCTATTAAGAAGTTGAGGGTGGTAGAAGCCTATGAGATTGGCTTCTTCTCATTATCATCAGGAAGAAGAGAGGCAAGTAAGTGTGGGTGTGGGCTTATTTGGTTGGATTCTATGCAGCATGAGGAGTTTTCCCCTTACACTTGGACTCCATGACAGTTTATGCTGTGCAAGTGGATGGTGTATTAGAGCTATAAAACCTACTCTGTTGGCACTAAGCTTCTCCTAGTTAGGGCTGCTCTCCTGGACACGGTGCTTCCTTCTTCCCCCACCAGCATCCTTATGTCTTCATGTCCCCAGATTTCTGGCCTTGCCAGTGCTCATGACCTGATGATTACATTATTGATACAGTGTTTTAAAGGAGAAAAAGGCAGAGCCATCAAACAGCTCTGTAGGTCACAGTGGGAAGAAGGATGTAAGTTTGGAAATTTTGCAGTATTTTACTTCACCAAAATTGGGATAAAAACATTAGACAATGTCAAGAGTTAAGTGTCTAAAGCTCAAACACTTCTCTAGTGACATGAGTTTTTCCATATATGAAGGAGAAATACAGAAGTGGTACTTATTAAAGACTTTAGAATCATTAGTCCTCAGGGAAATGCAAACCAAAATCACAGTGATTTAGTATTTCCCACATACTAGGATGGGTATACTAAAAAGAACCTATAATAACATGTTGGTGAGGAAGTAGAGAAATTAGAATCCTCATACACTGCCCTTAGCAATGTAAAATGGCACCACTGTTTTGAAAACAACTTGACAGTTCTTCACAATGGTAAACATAAAGCTACCATATGATCCACAATTCCACTCTTAGATGTAAACTCATTATAAATAAAAATGTATGTTCATAGCAGCAGTATTCATAACAGCCAAACAGTGGAAACAACCAAGATGTCTGTCAAATGATGAATGGATAAGTAAAATGTGGCATATCCATAAAACAGAAATCATTTAGCAATAAGAAGAAATGAAGTAGTTTTTTTTTGAGGGGAAGATGGCGGCGTAGGAGGACGCTGGGCTCACCGCGCGTCCTGCTGATCACTTAGATTCCACCTACACCTGCCTAAATAACCCAGAAAACCGCCAGAGGATTAGCAGAACGGAGTCACCGGACCCAAGTGCCGACTAGAGGCCCACGGAAGAGGGTAGGAAGGGCGGCGAGGCGGTGCGCGCTCCACGGACTGGCGGGAGGGAGCCGGGGCGGAGGGGCGGCTCGGCGGCCAAGCAGAGCCCCCGAGTCCGGCTTGCAAAAGCGGAGGGGCCTGACGGACTGTGTTCCGACAGCAAGCGCGACTTAGCGTCTGGGAGGTCATAAGTTAACAGCTCTGCTCGGAAAGCGGGAAGGCTGGAGGACAAAGGGAGGGTGAGCTGCGGAGCCCCCGGACGACAGAGCTCAGTTTGGCGGGGAACAAAGGCGCTCGCCAGCGCCATCTCCCCCGCCCATCCCCCAGCCAAAATCCCAAAGGGAACCGGTTCCGGCCAGGGAAATTGCTCGCTCCGCGCAAACACCCAACTCTGTGCTTCTGCGGAGCCAAACCTCCGGCAGCGGATCTGACTCCCTCCGGCTGCCACAGGGCCCCTCCTGAAGTGGATCACCTAAGGAGAAGCGAGCTAAGCCTGCCCCCCCCCCCCCACTGCCGCCGTGCACCTTGCCTTCCCACCCCAGCTAATACGCCGGATCCCCAGCATCACAAGCCTGGCAGTGTGCAAGTAGCCCAGACGGGCCACGCCACCCCACAGTGAATCCCGCCCCTAGGAGAGGGGAAGAGAAGGCACACACCAGTCTGACTGTGGCCCCAGCGGTGGGCTGGGGGCAGACATCAGGACTGACTGCGGCCCCACCCACCAACTCCAGTTATACACCACAGCACAGGGGAAGTGCCCTGCAGGCCCTCACCACACCAGGGACTATCCAAAATGACCAAGCGGAAGAATTCCCCTCAGAAGAATCTCCAGGAAATAACAACAGCTAATGAGCTGATCAAAAAGGATTTAAATAATATAACAGAAAGTGAATTTAGAATAATAGTCATAAAATTAATCGCTGGGCTGGAAAACAGCATACAGGACAGCAGAGAATCTCTTGCTACAGAGATCAAGGGACTAAGGAACAGTCACGAGGAGCTGAAAAACGCTTTAAAGGAAATGCAAAACAAAATGCAAACCACCACGGCTCGGATGGAAGAGGCAGAGGAGAGAATAGGTGAACTAGAAGATAAAGTTATGGAAAAAGAGGAAGCTGAGAAAAAGAGAGATAAAAAAATCCAGGAGTATGAAGGGAAAATTAGAGAACTAAGTGATACACTAAAAAGAAATAATATACGCATAATTGGTATCCCAGAGGAGGAAGAGAGAGGGAAAGGTGCTGAAGGGGTACTTGAAGAAATCATAGCTGAGAACTTCCCTGAACTGGGGAAGGAAGAAGGCATTGAAATCCAAGAGGCACAGAGAACTCCCTTCAGACGTAACTTGAATCGATCTTCTGCACGACATATCATAGTGAAACTGGCAAAATACAAGGATAAAGAGAAAATTCTGAAAGCAGCAAGGGGTAAACGTGCCCTCACATATAAAGGGAGACCTATAAGACTCGTGACTGATCTCTCTTTTGAAACTTGGCAGGCCAGAAAGAATTGGCACGAGATTTTCAGGGTGCTAGACAGCAAAAATATGCAGCCGAGAATCCTTTATCCAGCAAGTCTGTCATTTAGAATAGAAGGAGAGATAAAGGTCTTCCCAAACAAACAAAAACTGAAGGAATTCGTCACCACTAAACCAGCCCTACAAGAGATCCTAAGGGGGACCCTGTGAGACAAAGTACCAGAGACATCACTACAAGCATAAAACATACAGACATCACAATGACTCTAAACCCGTATCTTTCTATAATAACACTGAATGTAAATGGATTAAATGTGCCAACCAAAAGACATAGGGTATCAGAATGGATAAAAAAACAAGACCCATCTATTTGCTGTCTACAAGAGACTCATTTTAGACCTGAGGACACCTTTAGATTCAGAGTGAGGGGATGGAGAACTATTTAACATGTCACTGGAAGTCAAAAGAAAGCTGGAGTAGCCATACTTATATCAGACAAACTAGACTTTAAATTAAAGGCTGTAACAAGAGATGAAGAAGGACATTATATAATAGTTACAGGGTCTATCCATCAGGAAGAGCTAACAATTATAAATGTCTATGCGCCGAATACCGGAGCCCCCAAATATATAAAACAATTACTCATAAACAGAAGCAACCTTATTGATAAGAATGTGGTAATTGCTGGGGACTTTAACACCCCACTTACAGAAATGGATAGATCATCTAGACACACGGTCAATAAAGAAACAAGGGCCCTGAATGAGACATTGGATCAGATGGACTTGACAGATATATTTAGAACTCTGCATCCCAAAGCAACAGAATATACTTTCTTCTCAAGTGCACATGGAACATTCTCCAAGATAGATCATATACTGGGTCACAAAACAGCCCTTCATAAGTTTACAAGAATTGAAATTATACCATGCATACTTTCAGACCACAATGCTATGAAGCTTGAAATCAACCACAGGAAAAAGTCTGGAAAACCTCCAAAAGCATGGAGGTTAAAGAACACCCTACTAACGAATGAGTGGGTCAACCAGGCAATTAGAGAAGAAATTAAAAAATATATGGAAACAAACGAAAATGAAAATACAACAATCCAAACGCTTTGGGACGCAGCGAAGGCAGTCCTGAGAGGAAAATACATTGCAATCCAGGCCTATCTCAAGAAACAAGAAAAATCCCAAATACAAAATCTAACAGCACACCTAAAGGAACTAGAAGCAGAACAGCAAAGGCAGCCTAAACCCAGCAGAAGAAGAGAAATAATAAAGATCAGAGCAGAAATAAACAATATAGAATCTAAAAAAACTGTAGAGCAGATCAACGAAACCAAGAGTTGGTTTTTTGAAAAAATAAACAAAATTGACAAACCTCTAGCCAGGCTTCTCAAAAAGAAAAGGGAGATGACCCAAATAGATAAAATCATGAATGAAAATGGAATTATTACAACCAATCCCTCAGAGATACAAACAATTATCAGGGAATACTATGAAAAATTATATACCAACAAATTGGACAACCTGGAAGAAATGGACACATTCCTGAACACCCACACTCTTCCAAAACTCAATCAGGAGGAAATAGAAAGCTTGAACAGACCCATAACCAGCGAAGAAATTGAATCGGTTATCAAAAATCTCCCAACAAATAAGAGTCCAGGACCAGATGGCTTCCCAGGGGAGTTCTACCAGACATTTAAAGCAGAGATAATACCTATCCTTCTCAAGCTATTCCAAGAAATAGAAAGGGAAGGAAAACTTCCAGACTCATTCTATGAAGCCAGTATTACTTTGATTCCTAAACCAGACAGAGACCCAGTAAAAAAAGAGAACTACAGGCCAATATCCCTGATGAATATGGATGCAAAAATTCTCAATAAGATACTAGCAAATCGAATTCAACAGCATATAAAAAGAATTATTCACCATGATCAAGTGGGATTCATTCCTGGGATGCAGGGCTGGTTCAACATTCGCAAATCAATCAACGTGATACATCACATTAACAAAAAAAAAGAGAAGAACCATATGATCCTGTCAATCGATGCAGAAAAGGCCTTTGACAAAATCCAGCACCCTTTCTTAATAAAAACCCTTGAGAAAGTCGGGATAGAAGGAACATACTTAAAGATCATAAAAGCCATTTATGAAAAGCCCACAGCTAACATCATCCTCAACGGGGAAAAACTGAGAGCTTTTTCTCTGAGATCAGGAACACGACAGGGATGCCCACTCTCACCGCTGTTGTTTAACATAGTGCTGGAAGTTCTAGCATCAGCAATCAGACAACAAAAGGAAATCAAAGGCATAAAAATTGGCAAAGATGAAGTCAAGCTTTCGCTTTTTGCAGATGACATGATATTATACATGGAAAATCCGATAGACTCCACCAAAAGTCTGCTAGAACTGATACATGAATTCAGCAAAGTTGCAGGATACAAAATCAATGTACAGAAATCAGTTGCATTCTTATACACTAACAATGAAGCAACAGAAAGACAAATAAAGAAACTGATCCCATTCACAATTGCACCAAGAAGCATAAAATACCTAGGAATAAATCTAACCAAAGATGTAAAGGATCTGTATGCTGAAAACTATAGAAAGCTTATGAAGGTAATTGAAGAAGATTTAAAGAAATGGAAAGACATTCCCTGCTCATGGATTGGAAAAATAAATATTGTCAAAATGTCAATACTACCCAAAGCTATCTACACATTCAATGCAATCCCAATCAAAATTGCACCAGCATTCTTCTCGAAATTAGAACAAGCAATCCTAAAATTCATATGGAACCACAAAAGGCCCCGAATAGCCAAAGGAATTTTGAAGAAGAAGACCAAAGCAGGAGGCATCACAATCCCAGACTTTAGCCTCTACTACAAAGCTGTCATCATCAAGACAGCATGGTATTGGCACAAAAACAGACACACAGACCAATGGAATAGAATAGAAACCCCAGAACTAGACCCACAAACGTATGGCCAACTCATCTTTGACAAAGCAGGAAAGAACATCCAATGGAAAAAAGACAGCCTCTTTAACAAATGGTGCTGGGAGAACTGGACAGCAACATGCAGAAGGTTGAAACTAGACCACTTTCTCACACCATTTACAAAAATAAACTCAAAATGGATAAAGGACCTAAATGTGAGACAGGAAACCATCAAAACCTTAGAGGAGAAAGCAGGAAAAGACCTCTCTGACCTCAGCCGTAGCAATCTCTTACTCGACACATCCCCAAAGGCAAGGGAATTAAAAGCAAAAGTGAATTACTGGGACCTTATGAAGATAAAAAGCTTCTGCACAGCAAAGGAAACAACCAACAAAACTAAAAGGCAACCAACGGAATGGGAAAAGATATTTGCAAATGACATATCGGACAAAGGGCTAGTATCTAAAATCTATAAAGAGCTCACCAAACTCCACACCCGAAAAACAAATAACCCAGTGAAGAAATGGGCAGAAAACATGAATAGACACTTCTCTAAAGAAGACATCCAGATGGCCAACAGGCACATGAAAAGATGTTCAGCGTCGCTCCTTATCAGGGAAATACAAATCAAAACCACACTCAGGTATCACCTCACGCCAGAGTGGCCAAAATGAACAAATCAGGAGACTATAGATGCTGGAGAGGATGTGGAGAAACGGGAACCCTCTTGCACTGTTGGTGGGAATGCAAATTGGTGCAGCCGCTCTGGAAAGCAGTGTGGAGGTTCCTCAGAAAATTAAAAATAGACCTACCCTATGACCCAGCAATAGCACTGCTAGGAATTTATCCAAGGGATACAGGAGTACTGATGCATAGGGGCACTTGTACCCCAATGTTCATAGCAGCACTCTCAACAATAGCCAAATTATGGAAAGAGCCTAAATGTCCATCAACTGATGAATGGATAAAGAAATTGTGGTATATATACACAATGGAGTACTATGTGGCAATGAGAAAAAATGAAATATGGCCTTTTGTAGCAACGTGGATGGAACTGGAGAGTGTAATGCTAAGTGAAATAAGGCATACAGAGAAAGACAGATACCACATGGTTTCACTCTTATGTGGATCCTGAGAAACTTAATAGGAACCCATGGGGGAGGGGAAGGAAAAAAAAAAAAAAGAGGTTAGAGTGGGAGAGAGCCAAAGCATAAGAGACTCTTAAAAACTGAGAACAAACTGAGGGTTGATGGGGGGTGGGAGGGAGGGGAGGGTGGGTGATGGGTATTGAGGAGGGCACCTTTTGGGATGAGCACTGGGTGTTGTATGGAAACCAATTTGTCAATAAATTTCATATATAAAAAAAAAAAAAGAAATGAAGTAACAATAGATACTACAATATGTATGAGACTTGGAAACATCCCAAGAAGCCAGACACACAAAGCACATATTTATTTTATGATTTTATTTATATGAAACATCCAGAATAGGGATATCCATAGATACAGAAAGCAGATTAGTGGTTGTCTAGTGCTGCTAAATTGGGAGAATATGGGGAATGAGCTTTTTTTTTAATATGTTGGTACTGGGTATTGTGTGTGTGTGTGTGTGTGTGTGTGAGGGTGAGGGTGGTGGATTATGAAAATGTTCTCAGATATCAGTGGCTTAGAGAACACAGGACATTTGAGATCATGGTGTGTGAAATGCTTGGCACAGGTATAGCTGTTTGTCCGGGTGGAATGGGCATTACAATTATCAGAAGATCATATATAGAAAGAGAGCATTGTTGTAACTGCAGCTAGAAGGTCCATGTTTCTATTGTGTAAGCAATTTCCCAAAATGAAAACTTTAATTGCTGATCTCATTCGAGAACCCACATTACCTAGCTAGCTTCCTCAGAGCACCCTTGACCTCCTTGTTTCTCAGGCTGTATATGATGGGGTTCAACATGGGGGTTATGACACAGAAGAGCACAGAGACCAGGATATCCGTGTCCAGGTTGTAGCCTATGTTGGTTCTGTCATAGTTAAAGTTGGCTGTTCCATAAAAGACCACCACCACAGTGAGGTGGGATGCGCAGGTAGAGAAGGCCTTGCTCCTGCCCTGAGCAGAGGGAATCCTAAGAATGGAAGAAATGATGAGTATGTAGGACACTCCAGTAAACAGACAGGGGCTCAGGCCAATGGTGGCACTGGCCACATGAAGCACAGACTCATTGAGAGAGGTGTCTGAACAGGAGAGCTTCAGGAGCAGAGGAATGTCACAGAGAAAGTGGCTGATTTGGTTGGGCCCACAGAGAGTCAGTGTGGCTGCCAGCACTGTGTGTGTCACAGAATTCACTAGCCCACACAGCCAGGACCCAGTCACCAAAAAAATACAGACCTTCACATGCATGAGGACGGGATATTGAAGAGGGTGGCAAATGGCTACATAGCGATCATAAGCCATAGCGGCCAATAAGACACCCTCAGTGCCAGCACATGTGACGAGGAAGAAAATCTGGGAGAGGCAACCCTCATATGAGATGGTCTTCTTCTCCCGGAAGAAGTTCACCAGCATGACGGGGATGGTGGTGGATGTATAACAGATGTCCAAGAAACTCAGGTTGCTGAGGAAATAATACATTGGAGTGTGGAGAGCAGGACTGATTCTAGTGGCTGTTATAATGAGCATGTTCCCCAGGAGTGTTGTCAGGTAAATGAGCAAGAAAACCAGGAAAAACAAGCCCTGTAGTTTGGGGTGGTTGGAAAATCCCAAGAAGATGAATTCAGTGACATCTGTCTGATTGTTCATTTCAAGTGGTGTCATAGCTACAAAACAATGAGAAAAAAAGAAGCCATAATGAAAATGCATGCAAAACACCCCCAAACATAAACTTACAGACCCATGTCAAATGATGTTGGATATAGAACGATCTGGATTGTGAAGGGAGAGGTGCAGGGGTGTCTTCAGAGAGATTACAACTTCTCAAACAGCAGATTTAGCCAGCTCAGGCCCATGGACCTCCCATGGATTTGCATGACTACTGGTGGATCAAAATAAATGTAGACTTGGTTAAACCCAACAATAAACCACTAACCTCTGAATTAGTGTGGCCTCATGTCTCATTGTCTTAGTAGTATCTACCTCCTACATTGCCCTTGTTGGTAAGCATCTCAATTTTTTCTAAGAAATAAAGTTTTATTGCAAAAAAACTTTTAAATGTAGAAAGATACAAACAAGAATTTAATCACCTGCAGAATCAAAGCCAGTGCTACCTTTCGGTGTTCACAAATGTAGTGTTGTGGGTTTGTTTTTGTTTTTGTTGTTGGCAGTTATGTAAATCTTAATCTCTATTTATACCTTTAAAATATTAGGAGCACTTGTGATGAGCACTGGATGATGTATGGAATTGTTGAATCCATACAACTTGAAACTTGAAACTATGAGAACACTGTATGTTAACTATACTGGAATTAAAATAAAATAAAATATTAGGAGCAAAATTTCCCAAATTAGAAAGGAAGAAGTTAACATTCACAGATGACATAATCCTATATATAGAAAATACCAGAGTTCACAAGAACACTATTATAGCTCATAAACAAATTCAACAAAGTCACACACACACAAATCAGTTATGTTCCCATACACTAGCAATGGACAATCCAAAAAGGAAGTTAAATCAATTCCATTTACAATAATATCTAAGAGAATCAAGTGCTTACAATAAATCTTACTGAGGAAATGAAAGGTGTATACAATGAAAACTTTGAAACATTGGTAAAAGAAATTAAAGAATACATATCTAATTGAAAAGGTACCTATGTTCATGGATAAAAAGACTTAACATTGTTAAGATGTTAATACTACCCAAAGTGATGTACAGGTTCAGTGCAATCTCTATCAAAATTTCAGTATCATTTTCTCACAGAAAAAAAGAAAAAAATCAGTTTTCAAATTCATATTTATTGCAAGGAGCCCTGAATAACCAAAACAATTTTGAAAAAAAAAAAAGAATAAATCTGGAGGGCCCACATTTCCTTATTTCAAAACTTACTACAATGCTACAGTAATTAAAACAGTATGGCACTGGCACAAGGACTGACATACAAACCAACAAAATAGAATGGAGAGTCCAGAAAGAAATTCTCACATATATAGCTAATGATTTTCAACAAAGGTGCCGAGACCATTCAATGAGGAAAACAGCTCTAGGAAAACAGCTCTAGGAAAATCCACATGCAAAAGAATGAAGTGCACAAAATTAACTCAAAATGGATCAAAGACCTAAACTTAGCAGCTAAAACTGTAAAACCCTTAGGAGAAAAATTGGGGAAAATCCTTATGCCATGGGATTTGGCAACTATTTTATGGATATGACACCAAAAGTATGGGCAACAAAAGAAAAAAATACATAAAGTGTACTTCATCAACATTAAGAAAGTGTCATCAAAGTACACTATCAAGAAAGTAAAAAAGACAACCTATAAAATAAGAGAAAATATTTGCAAATCATATACCTGATAAGGGACTAACATCAAAAATATATAAAGAACTCCTATAATCTAACCATAATCAAAAGAAGAACTCAATTTAAAAATGAGCAAAGGACTTGAATAGACATTTCTCCAAAGACAAAATACAAACGGCCAATAAGAACATGAAAAGATGTTTGATATCATTAGTTTTAGGGAAATGCAAATCAAAAGCATGAGGTCACCTATCAGGACGGTTATAATGAAGAAAATGGAGGGGCGCCTGGGTGGCGCAGTCGGTTAAGCGTCCGACTTCAGCCAGGTCACGATCTCGCGGTCCGTGAGTTCGAGCCCCGCGTCGGGCTCTGGGCTGATGGCTCAGAGCCTGGAGCCTGTTTCCGATTCTGTGTCTCCCTCTCTCTCTGCCCCTCCCCCGTTCATGCTCTGTCTCTCTCTGTCCCAAATATAAATAAAAAACGTTGAAAAAAAAAAAAAAGAAAATGGAAAATAATATATGTTAGTGATTGTATGAAGAAATTGGAACCCTCATGCATTGCTAATGGGAATGTAAAATGGTGCATCTACTGTGGGAAACAGTTTGCCAGTTCCTCAAAAAGTTAGACATAGAACTACCATATGACTCAACAATTCTACTCCTTAATATGTATCTAAAAGAATTGAAAGCAGAGATTCGAACAGATATTTGTATACCAGTGTTCATAGCATCATTATTCACCATAGCCAAAAACAACCTAAGTGTCCATCAACCGATGACAGGATAAACAAAAAATGTGGTATATGTATACAATGGTCTATTCAGCCATAAAAAGAAACAAAATCTTGATATACACTACAACATGAATGGATCTTGAAAACACTATGCTAACATTATGCTAAGCCAGACACAGACAAATATTGTATGATTTCAGTTATATCATGTGCCTAGAACAGGCAAATTCATAGAGACAGAAGGTAAAGATTACCAGAGGCTGAAAGGAGGGTGGAATTGGGGAGAGTTATTGTTAAGGGCTCAGGGTTTACACTGAAGACAATGAAAAAGTTTGGGGTGTAGATAGAAGTGATGGCTATACACACTGTGAATATATTTAGTGTCACTGAATTGTACACTTCCAAATGGCTAAAATGATGATTATTGTGTCTATTTTTCCACTATTTTAAAAATAGTCAAAAATAGTGAAAGCCCAATTTCCCAGGTATGCATTGCATTTCATCAAACAAAATAAATTTAATATCTCTCCTTTGATTAAACATTCAGATGCTTCCATTTCTTTACTATTATAAATACTGGAATGGGCTTTTTCATAGAAAAATATATATGAGCATATCTGATTATCTCTTCAGAGTAAATGTTTAAGTCTCTGTGTTTTTAAATATACTGTTTTTTTTAGTCAGTTGGATTATTATCTTTTCAGGGCTTAAAAGATGTGAAAATGTTTAAGTAATCATATATACTTAGGTATGTTACCTTATTAAAGGTATCTTATTACCTTATTGAAGTAAACTTTATTAAACCAAGATTAATCCTCAAACATTGCATGCTTTCTGAAAAAATAATTGATACAATTACTAGCTTTCTGTTAACTTATCCATCTGATAGTTTCACAGCCGTTGAACTATATTTCTGCACCTTTTTCATTCTTGGAGGTGAGATATCTTGAGCCAGATAGATGTGGATTCAAATCGTGCTTCTTACCAGCTGTAGATGGTGGCTAAATTAGCTGACTCTGTTTCCCAGTTTGCTGGCTGCATTCTCATGTTAATAGTGTCTATACCAGAGTTTTTGGAAGAAGTAGCTGAGATAATATGAGTAGTGTGCCTTGTATGTGACAGTTGTTCAATCAACTGTAGTTATCACAGCTATTATTTTTAATACATACAAAAACTTTTCAAGATAAAATACTTTCTTTGACTCTGCCTTCCAAATTTTACAAATATGATCACTTTTCACTGCAGTCGCTACTGACACCCCCATCCAAGCTACCATTTTCTCATTTGCCTCAACTACAGCAGCAGACCTTCACTTTCTTCCCATCCCCGTTCCCATTTAATCTGTCTCCACACAGCAGCGGCTGGAGCGTGTTTTTACAATGTAAGCTAAATCATGCCATTCCTAAACTCAAAACACTCCAAAGCTTTTCCATCTCACTTAGAATGAAATCTAAAGATCATAAACCATATGGGACCTGACCTCTGACTGCCTTTCTGACATTACTTTCCACGGTTCTTCCCTTTTGCTCACTTAGCCTGAGCTACGCAGGACTGCTTTCTGTTTTTAACCACACCAAAGACCTTCCGATCTCAAGGGCTTATACTGGCTATTACCTCTGCCAGAAATACTTTCCCCCAGATATCTGCATGTCCCAGTTTCTATTTTCATTGAGGTTTTTCGTGAACTGTTACCTCCTCAGGGATGCTTTCTCTGACTCTTCTATTTAAAATAACAGTCCCATCACTTTTTACCTCCTTACCCTGCTTTATTTACTTCTTTCTGTGGCACTTACGCTACACTTGACATGAAAGTATTGATCTATTCGCTTCTGTTTGTAGTATAAGCTCTATGAGGCCAGGGGCAGCTTTGGTCATTCTCTACCCCTAATACCTAAGAGAGAGAACCTGGCGTACAGCTTGTGCTCAGTGAATATTTGTTGAATGAATACATAAATCTATTCTTCTAGGTGGTTATGGAATTCATATTTCCTGAGAGAAAATCTAGTCTAATTCTTTCCCATTTTGCCTAATTATACTCAATTATTCTTCCATGTATCTCTCTCTTAACCTATGAATATCAGCCCATTGTGCCTAACAGTCTATTTTACTCTTTAGAGTGGAAAACTTTACACATTGGGAATTTAGGGTTGTTTTTTTTTTTTTTTTCATGTTTATTTATATTTGAGAGAGAGAGCGCGCGTGCGTGCGCGCGCTCAAGTCGGGGAGGGGCAGAGAGACAGAGACAGAATCTGAACCAGGCTCCAGGCTCTGAGCTGTCAGCACAGAGCCTGACGTGGGGCTCAAACCCACAAGCAGTGAGATCACGACCTGAGACGAGGTCGGACGCTTAACTGACCGAGCCACCCAGGCACCCCTACACATTGGGAATTTTAACATCTTACTCTACATTGGCTTTTTATATAATAAATAATCCTCATTAGTTACAAAATAAAGATAAAACCTAGCTTATTTTTATTTCTCTCATATAGGTTATCTATTACAGCAAAAGCTAGCCTGTTAGAACCCACTGATATATATTACTTGATTGGCTTTTAAATGTATTCCCAAACCTGATTCTTCAAACTATTAAGGGGTAGAAGGATTTATCAGATTACTTAATCAGCAATCTTGCTCTGTATCCTAAAGGGCAGCCTCCCTACAATTCTGTTCAATCCACATTAAACTGGAAATCATTTCCTTGGATGCTATCCTATTGAAAGCAGGGATGTCTCTAAGCCCTAAAATATATTTAGCCCCTCTCTATCTTAAGATCCTTTATTGGCCTACATTCTCTATCAAATGAAGTTCAGATTATTTCACATGGCTTCAGAAGGAAGATCCAGATTTGCCAAATCCTAAAACATACCATTTTGGGGGTTTTCTTTTTATTTTATTTTATTTTATTATTTATTTAAAATGTTAATTTATTTTGAGAGGGAGAGAAAGAGACACAGTGAGTGGGAGAGGAACAGAGAGAAAGGGAGAGACAGAATACTAGGCAGGCTTTGCGCTGTCGGCACAGATCCGGAGCTCGAACCCACAAACTGTGAGATCATGACCTGAGCCAAAATCAAGAGCCAGACCTCAACTGACTGAGCCACCCAGGCACCCCTGGGGGCTTTCTTTTTTTTTTTTTTTTAATGTGAAAATGTTTTACTTTAGTAAAATTTCTAGCAATATGATTATGCAAACAGGTTTCTAGGGCACCACTCAAGGCTATAGAAAAGTCCTTTGCAAACTAGAGCCCAGAAGCTTGTTTCAAATGCATTCATTAATGACAGATAGCCTACTACACTGGTTAAGTTGTGAGCTCTGGAGTTAGATTTTTTTGGAACAAAACTCATCTCTGTAATGCTTAAAGCATGAGACTTTGGGTAATCTACTTATTCTCTTTGCTTAATATTTTCACGTCTAAAATAGGAATTGAAATAAAAAAGCTCATGTCTGTAATGGAATAATAAAAAAATGTACTCAAACCAAAAATATAAGTGGGCAAATGTAACATTTTAAAAAATAAGTTAAAGGGCCTCCTGGGTGGCTCAGTCAATTAAGTGTCTGACCAGCTCAGGTCATGATCTTGTGGTCTGTGAGTTTGAGGCCTGCCTTGGTCTCTGTGCTGACAGCTCAGAGCCTGGAGCCTACTTCAGATTCTATGTCTCCCTCTCTCTCTGCCCCTCCCCTGCTCACGCTCTGCCTCTGCCTCTCCCTCTCTTTTCTCTCTCTCTGTCTCAAAAATAAATAATGTAAAAATAAAAATAATTTAAAAAGACTCTTACCACTTAGAGAAAAAATAGCATGCATTAGAGAGCTTGTAACATAAGTAGAAATGAAATATATAACAACAGCAACACTAAGGGTGGGTGAAAAAGTGGTAAAATATTTTGTAATGTTCTTGCATTATATATTGTTATAAAGTATTAATTCAAAATAGACTGTATTAAGTAAACAATGTATAATAAAATACATACAGTAAGCACTAAAAAATAATACAAAATATATCCAAAAACTGACAGAGGAGATGAAATAAAATAAAAATATAAACTCAGTTCAAAAGAAGGCACAAAGGATTAGAAGGGACAAATAGAAAAAAGGTAGTAAAATACTAGACTTTGAATTCAATCATACTGGTATTACCAGAAAATAATAAAGGGACTAAGCATTCCAATAAAAAAAAACAGATTGTCAGACTGGATTTTTTAAATGTTTTTAAAATTTATTTTTAAAAGAGTACAAGCAGGAGAGGGGCAGAGAGAGGGGGACAGAGGATCTACAGAAGGGTCTGCACTGAGAGCAGCAAGCCCAGTGTGGGACTTGAAGTCACAAACTATCAGATCATGACCTGAGCCATCGGCCACTCAACTGACTGAGCCACCCAATCGCCCCTGTCAGACTGGATTTTAAAATAAACCAACTATATCCCCTGTGTGATAAAGTATACTTGTATATATATATATATATATATATATATATATATATATAGTACTTTACATATAAGATCTTGGATATGTTCAAAGTAAAAGGATGGTAACAAATATATCATTAAGATAGGTTGCCTAAAGTAAAAAGGAATATTTTATAATAATAAAAAGATCCACTCATCAAGAAGACATAACAACTGTAAATGTATAAAAGCATCTAGTAACATAATTTCAAAATATTGACAAAAGAGTTGGACAAGTTCACAGTCATAATTAAAGACTTAAATATTCCTCTCTCGCTAAAAGTTATAGAATAAGTAGACAAAAAATTCAGTAAAATAGATATTTAAACAACACAATCACCTTGACACAACTGACATTTATAGAACATTATATCCAATAATTTCAGAATAAACATTCTAGTGAATGCACATGGAACATTCACTGAAGTATACCATATGCTGGGCAAGTTTCAATACAATTAAAAAGATTGATGATATGGAGTGTTTCCTGACCATGATGGAATTGAATTGGAAATTAATAACAAAAAGAATTCTGAAAAATCCCCAAATATTTTGAAATTGAGCAAACATTTCTAGAAACTTATGGATCAAAAAAGTCGTAACAAAAGTAGAAAATATTTTGAATGTAATGACAATGAAAATATAGCTAATCAAAAAATTGGTGGAGCAGCTAATGCAATGCTTAGAGGGAAATTTATAGTTTTTAATACCTTATTAGAAGTGTTTAACTATATGCTAACTAGTTTGGATGTAAATTTTTAAAAATTAAAAAATAAAAAAAACAAAAAAATAAAAAAAGAAGATGTGGTGTATATATACAATGGAGTATTACTCAGCAATCAAAAAGAATGAAATCTTGCCATTTGTAACTAGGTGGATGGAACTAGAGGGTATTATGTTACATGAAATTAGTCAGAGAAAGACAAATATCATATGGCTTCACTCATATGAGGAATTTAAGATACAAAACAGTTGAATGTAAGAGAAGAGAAGCAAAAATAATATAAAAACAGGGAGGAGGACAAGCCATAAAAGACTTTTAAATATGGAGAATAAACAGAGGATTGCTAGAGGGATTGTGGGAGGGGGGATGGGCTAAATGGGTAAGGGGCTTAAGGAATCTACTCCTGAAATCATTGTTGCACTATATGCTAACTAACTTGGATATAAATTTAAAAATTAAATAAATAAATAAATAAATAAATAGATAGATAGATAGATAAATAAGAAGTGTTTAAAATAATGATCTAGGCTTTCACCCCTATTGAATAGAAGTATTATTAACTCATTAGTTAGACATAGAATATAGAATTAAATCCCCCAAAATATTTAAAAGATAAAGACCTGAAATTAATAAAATAGAAAACAGACTCTAACTGGAAATCAATGAAGCCAAAATTTGGTTCTTTGCTAATAAAATGATACATCTCAAGGAAGACTAATCAAAGAAAAAGAAGAGAAAATACAAATTACAAAAATCAGGAATGAAAAAGGGGATACCACTACAGATCCTACAAACATTATTAAATAATAAAATAGTGGTAATGACTTTATTACATTAAATTTGACAACTTAAAATAGACAAATTTCTTGAAAAACACAACTCTTTAAAATATGCAAAGTAATTGACATAAGAAATATAAAATTTAAATAATATTATATCTATTAAAAGACATTTAATCTATAATTTGAAACCTCTCCAAAAAGAAGATTCCAGGCCCAGATGGTTTCATGGTGAATTCTACCAAACATTTTATGAAGAAAAAGTACAATATTACAAAAACGCTCCAGAGAATAGAAGAAGAAGGAATACTTTCCAACTTTATTTCTTTATTTGTTTGTTTGTTTGTTTGTTTTTGAGAGAGAGAGAACATGCATGTATGCATGGGAGAGGGGCAGAAAGGGGAAAAGAATGAATCTGAAGCAGGCTCCACACTTATTATGGAGCCCAACATGGGGCTCAATCTCAACGACCCTGAGATCATGACCTGAGCTGAAACCAAGAGTCTGACACTTAACTAACTCAGCCACCCAGGCACCCCCAAATTGGTTTATGATAACAGTGTAATCCTGACACCAAAATGTGATAAGTTCCTTATAATAAAAGAAAATTACAGGCTAATATCTTTCATGAACATAGCCACACAAATTCTGAACAAAATATTATAGAGCCAAATCCAACACTATGAACAGTTATGGTTTACCCCAGGAATATAACTGGTTTTCCACTTTGCCATCCTCATATTAATAAAATAAAAGAGAAAAACTGTGAACATCTCAATGTTCACATTTGGCAAAATATATTTCACAAAATTCATCACCCATTTATAATAAAAGAATCCAACAAACAGAATAAATGAGGACTTCTTTAATCTGCTAAAGTTTATCTGCAAAAACTGTACACATATCATACTTAATTATGACATATTCTACATAATATATAAAACAAAATGACATATTCTACATAATATATAAAACAAAACAAGGATGTCCACTTTTATCATTTCTACTCAAAATTATACTAGAGGTTCTAACCAATGCAATAAGAGAAGAACAATAAAAGGCATAACTAATTGAAATAAAGATGTCCACCTGCCTTTATTTACAGATGTCATAATTTTGTCTGTATAAAATCAAAAGGAATTAACCAAGAAATATTTTAAGCGTCTCAGGAAGAAAAGTCAATATACAAATGTCATTTGTATTTCTGTAATCAACAAACACTGGACATGTAATTTAAAACAATACCATTTGCAATAGCTTTAATTATCAACAAGTGTATAGGATCTCTTCATTGTCCAAGTACAAAATATTGCTGAGACAAATTACAGAAAAAGTTATCCTACAGACTAAATACAGTCCAAATAAAATTTTCAGTAATCCGTTTTGAGAAGATTTCAACCTGATTCTAAAATATATATGGAAATTCAAAGGATCTAGAATAGTCAAGATAATCTTGAAGAACAAAAATAAAGTTGGGTAACTTATACTTCCATATTTCAAGAGTTAGTATAACTTTACTTATTTTAAAGATTTTATTATTGGGGCGCCTGGGTGGCTCAGTCAGTTGAGCATCCGACTTCAGCTCAGGTAACGATCTCATGGTCCATGAGTTTGAGCCCCGCGTGGGGCTCTGTGCTGACAGCTCAGGGCCTGGAGCCTGCTTCAGATCCTGTGTCTCCCTCTCTCTCTGCCCCTCCCCTGCTCACGCTCTCTCTTTCTCTCAAAAATAAATAAACATTAAAATTTTTTAAATAAAAAAATAAAAAAAAAGATTTTATTATTTACTTATTTTTTTTATTTTAGAGACAGCACAACTGGGGAGAGGGACAGAGGGAGAGAGAGAAAGAGTCTTAAGCAGGCTCCACACTCAGTGTGGAGCCCAACACAGGGCTCAATCCCATGACACTGAAATCATTACATGCGCCCAAATCAAGAGTCATGAGCTGGGGAGGGGCAGACAGAGAGGGAGACACAGAATCTGAAGCAGACTCCAGGCTCTGAGCTGTCAGCACAGAGCCTGACATGGGGCTCAAACTCACGAACCATGAGATCATGACCTGGGCTGAAGTCAGACGCTTAACTGACTGAGCCACCCAGGCTCCCCGAGTCATTTCTTTATCACACTGTCAAGTTCACTGATTGTTTTTTTCAGTTGATGAGCCCATAGAAGGCATCCTTTATCTCTGTCACTGTTTTTTCCCTCTCTGTCATTTCCATTTGATCTTTTCTTATTGTTTCCATCTCTCTGCTGAAATTACCTGTCTGATCCTGCATGTTGTCTACCTTTTCCATTGAATCCTTTAACCGATTAATCATAGTAGTTTTAAATTCCTTGTCTGATAGTTTTAATATCTCTGTCATATCTGAGTCTGGTTCTGATGTTTGCTCTGTCCTCTCAGGCTGTGTTTTTTCTTACCCTTTTGTATACCTCATAACTTTTTGTGGAAACTGGAAATGTTGTACAGAATAGTAGAGACTGAAGTACATTTGTGTGGGGTGGGGGGGGGGGGGTAGTGGTGCTTGGAGATGAGCATGTCCACCCTTCTGCTAGGCCTTTAGTGTAGAAGTTTGAATTAATCTAGTGAGGAGCTAGGCTAATTTGGTTTGTTATTGCTATTGTTACCCTCAGTGCACTGCAGGTTTCAAATTTCTCTAGTGATATCTTGAGCTTAGGGCTTAGGCAAGTTTACCAGAGTTTTTATTTTTCTCAATTTTTACCCCTGCTTGGTTTTGGGTTCTTTTTTTACACCAACCCCAGAGATAATCTCTTTCATGAAGATTATCCAGCTGTATTCAACTATTAGTTTTATTTATTATTTTTTAGTGGGCTTGTGGGAAACAGAAGAGAAGTATTCTCTGATGTTCTGGTTAAGTCTTAGTTTTGGGTACTGTGAACCTGGATCTTGGGGATGTGGCCTTCACATGTGATTCTGCCTGTCCCCAGCAGGGCCTAACACATACTCCTGCACTTACCTGAGGGGGAAGCTTTTTGTCTCTGTGCCTTCTCCAGCTGCAGTGTTTTTCCACAGTGTCTTAAGGTGACAGGTTTTTTTGTTGTTGTTGCCTCTACCCTACAGATTAGTTTTACTTCTGTAGGAAAAATGTGGTAAATGAGTTTGGAAGAAGTTTTGACAGCAACGGCTATTCCTCCTACAGTCTTCTCCCAGATATCCCTGTTAGGTTTGAAATTTTCTCAGAACACTTCCTGGCCTTCACTGTGAGTATATAGTGGAGTTCATGGAGGAAAAGCAAGATGTTGAAAACCTCTTGTCTATGGCCCCCAGGAACTTCACACTCACATACTAGCCCACATTTAGTGTTTAACATTCACTAAATTCACAAAGAAGCTGAATCTTGGGGCCCCTGGGTAGTTCAGTCAGTTGAGTGTCCAGCTCTTGGTTTCAGCCCAAGTCATGATCTCATTCACAGTTCATGAGATCAAGCCCTGCATCAGGCTCTGTGCTGACAGCATGGAGCCTGCTTGGGATTTGCTCTCTCCCTCTCTCCCTGCCCCTCTCCCACTCATGCTCCCTTGCACTCTCTCTCTCTCCCAAAATAAATAAATAAACATTTAAAAAATAAATTCACAAAGAAGCTGAATCTTATCAGCTTATATGGTATCTGATGGCTTCTGCTCCAGGTTAAATAAAAATGCATGTATCCTATTTCCTCTGTAAGAGACTATATCTCCCCAGTTTTCCATTTAGTGTTTGCCTTGAAACCTCAATTCCCTAATGGGTTCATGAAAAGTCATTCATTTTCATTATGTCCAGCTTTACTGTTATTGTGGTGATGCTGAAAGCAATACTTTTCTTGGATCTCTAAATCTCTGAGTTGAAAGTGGAAGGCTATACAACCACTTTTTTAAATGATTTGTAAGTTTTTTCAAATATACATTATTCTATGACCCAGAAAATCTACTCCTAGGTATACCCCCAAGAAAAGTGGGTATATATGATCATAAAATGACTTGTTCAAAACCAATTTCTTTACTAGTAGTACAAACTGGAAATAAATAGTATGCCTATCAATAAGAGAATGGTTATAAAAGTGTGGTGTATTTATACAATGGAATACTACACAGTTATTTTAAATACTGACACACGTATAAACACTGATGAATCTATAACACTTTTCTTTAATGAAAAAAGACAGACATACAAGAATTTGTGCTGTATTTTCCATTTAAAGGAAGTGGAAAAATAGGCAAAACTAATCTCTCCACAAAGTGAACATTCATAGTAGTTACCTCTGGATGACATTGATGAGAAAAGAGTATGAAGGAATTTTCTAAAATGAGGAAAACGGCCTATATTTTGATTTGGATAGTGGTTGCATGGGTGCATATATATATATAAATTCATCAGCCTGCACACTTAAGACTTGTGCATTTTACTATACGTGAAGTATTCACTTTTTAAAAATAAAATATGGAAAAGATAAAATCAGGAGGTATTTTACATGCAATTTTCATTTCAGTATTGGTCACAGCCAGGTCCAACCAATCACTAAAACTTCCTAAATATTTTTTTTCCATTTTCTTATCTTTTTTACTTTTTCTCTACCACAATTATAGTTCAGTACCTTATCACTTTTACCTAGACTATTGTAACTGCCTTCAAATTGTTTTCCTGCCTACAGTCTTGCCCCTTCAGGCATATACAAGCATAATTCACTCTCCTCACAATAATTAATTTGGAGGTCATACTCACTTGTGTGTGTGTGTGTGTGTGTGTGTGTGTTGTTGGGGGAGGTGCCATGTGTGAGTACACTGTCCCATAAGCAAAAAGATGGCAGATTGGTATCCCAGATCGTGTTGGTGGCAGAAATTTCAAGTAAAATAGACATGGGTCTGTCCAGCCAAGGCCAACCAAACTCAGAGTACTTGTGCTGTCCTTATGTTTATAGGAGAAAGGACCCAGAGGTCTCTAGAACACTAGTGAACCTTCCTGAGAACTGTGTTGCTACTAGAGGAAGGAAGGTTGCAAGGTTCTGAACTCTGCTGAGAGCCCTTCACCTGCAGTTGTATCCCCAAACCCTGGAGATTCCTGTTAGCTGTGGGGAGCTGGTAGGTCAACCTTGTCTGGTTGCTAACAAACTCCTCCATTAATTCTAAGCAACCTAGTGGTTTTCACTTCGAGCACAACCTCATTAGTTAACCCAGAGAATGTGTAGGGGAATCACCTGCCTTTAGGGAACAGGACTGGCATGTAGAGGCTGTATCAGATCTACCCTCTGAGCAAACTCCTTAGGGAAAAAAACCTGAGCAGTCCTCCAACAGTGTCTCAGAAAATATCTTTTCCCTTATGGAGCAGCATGGAGTCTAGATGTCTGGGCCATCTGGAAGCCAGGCTTTGGTGTGAGAATGGGTAGGAATGATTGCAGAGTATTAACAACGGCCCATAGACCACATTCTAGTTAGGGCAGACTGGAAGCAGGCAACATCTGGAAGGTAATGGCCTAGGTTTTAGAAAATATTCAGCTTTGAAAAGCATAAAAATCTATAGATCTAGAAGATAAATATGTACCTACGCACAGAAATGTCCATGTCATTTCGATGGAGTCATACAATTGTGAAACCCACCTCCAGAGTCCTTCATAGTCTATGTGCCTTCAGTTAAAACACCGTTGTTCAGTCAAAGAGAGTAGTCTGAGAACTAAAACCAGATCAAAATGAAATGGTCTGTGACAGAAGCATAGGGGTTTGGAAGGTTGGAGAAAATCCATGAAGCAATAGTACACAGAGAAGGAGCTGTGTTTGGAGCACTTTGAATATGATGGGTGGTGAGGTCATGGTGAAGGCACTGAATCAGTTTGGGCAGACAGGGATTATTAAATAAAACATGAAATGAATGAGGTACAGCAGGTATGGGGAGAGGAGATAGTGGATTAAGATGTGAGTAATGTTGAGTGTTAGGTACCTGTGGGATCTCCACGTGGAAATACCCAACAGGCACTTGAAAGAAAGATTTGTCCTCAGGAGACAGGGTAGACCTGTCTACACATGGATTTGGGAATCATTGTTTTGAAAGTGGCTGTTGAATACATAGGTGTACATGAAATCAATGAAAGAGAATAGATGGAGTGAGAAGAGAAGTCTAGATGGGACACTCTTAATCCCCACAGTTCACGGGGAGTATGGTGAAAGATGTATCCAAGACAGAGGTTTACCTATACTCATCACCCTCTCTAGGTTAGCTGTGGGCATTGCTTCACAGTAAAGCAACATTAGGGTTGGCCTTTCCATCTGTGTGTCCTCTTAGAAAACCTTTATGTAATACATGTGTACTATTCTTTATTTTCTCTATCAACTGCATAGATGGATTTCTCTTCATTAAAAATCAATGACATGCATTCTCTTAGTTCACAATATTAAAAATGTAGAGGTAAACACTCTCTTATAGGTAAATAATTAGATTTATTCATAGGAAGAAATGAAATCCTTCATGAGAAGTGGCCCCACAAAGAGAAATTGAGGTATGATCTGTGTATAACTAAATTGTAAAGGTGAATTTTTAATGTTTAGGGACTTAAACAATATGGTCCCTGAAGCTGTATATACTGCATATTTTAAATGTTTTAAAATATGGTTTGAAGTCCATTCCTGAGGAACATATTGATGGGGCATTACACACACACACACGCACATACACACACACACACACACACGCAGTAGAATCAGAACCATAATAAATTTTTTTTTCTTGGTCCAACTGGCTAGTCTAGGCCAGGAGGATGGAGTGAGGAGTGACATCTGTTTCATTTCTATATTCCTCATGCTCATGCAGTTTATATGTGGTAACAGTGGTGTATCATCCTCCTCCTCATCAAAACCCACCATTAACAAGCACCACTTATACACTACAGTTTATGGGATACTCTGGACACTTGCCTCTTGGAATTTACATGCTATTGCATATGAATAGGGAATCTCAATCTCAAACCCTCTGCTTTATGATAATGACCTTTCTCTCCACTTTTAAGTGAGGATATACTTTGTAAGAAAAAGAGATTGAGGATGAGGTTTTATAGACTGGCTGTAAAAACAAAAATGGCCAACTTGAAAAAAATCTTGCTGAATTTAGCTTAAAAGAGGTATGTTTTTCTTTAAAGGTTAGAATAAGTTCAGTACAACCCATCTAATCAAAAAATAAAACAAAACTCAATGAGTTAACTTTGGAAGGAAGCAACATGCCTGAATCCAACTAGGATTTTCCAAACTAAATAATGAGTAGAGACACACATTAGGTAAGAACAGTTAGCACTTATGAAATGTTTTGCTGACCAACCTTAGGGGTTTATTTCCTTCAAGGAAACAAAATGAGTACAATATAAACCATGGTAATTAGTGTGATTGTGAAAACCCTTAGAGCACATAAGGAAAACATCTATTTATATTTCCAGTAATGCAAAGCAATAATTAAAATTTTTAAATATAATTTTCACATTGCCCAGTAAATTCACACCACACACACACACACACACACACACACAGATTAGTAAGAGTACTCAGGATAATTTTTATAAAAGAAAGTCCAGAATATTTGAGATGATTGTGGCAAAGTTAATTTATTGCTATGAAATATAAGCTATTTTTGATTTGCCCAGATTTCTGTTTGTACCCTTCCCCATCATACGGGCATGTAAGACCAGATGAAATATTCAGAAGTCATTAAATAGGCAAATGCTTCTCAAACTTTAATGTGTATGCCAGTTATGTGTATTTACATCAGGTGAGTTGGATGGAAACCCCTTTCATCTCAAACTATGGTGATAATGAAAAGATGGCCCTATTCTCATCTGTACAGCTTTGGAAACTTTCCTACCAAATTTGAGATCATCTAATCAAGACCACCTCAAAGTAGGGCACTGTGATAAGAAAATTATCCTCTTGTACATATTGTTAATATCATCGCTATGCCTCCCACTGTGTTCAACGTGCTAGTTGAACATGTCCTATGAACCAGGCACTCTTCATGATTGCCCCAAGAATTCTCAAAACAACTTGGAAGTGCAAGTACTATTACTAGCTCTGTTCTCAGTGAGAAAACAGAAGCTCAAAAGGTTATCCTGGTAGTCTGTTTTGACCACTGAGCAATACTCCCCCATACTAATATACGAGTGATGTGATATTTGCTCACAAATCTCTCTGCTTGCTTCGTTTCAAGTATTTCTTGGTAATCCGCTTGGCCAAATTGTCAAATTCATGTTGAATTGAAATCTCCTCACCCTTTGTGCTTAATTGGTCTGGTCTCTATTCTACCTTTACTTTATTTAGCCTTGCAACTTTTTGTTTTAGTAACTGTATTTAGACTATATATGCAAGAATTTTATAACACATGGGGAATAATGAAACCTCATCGTGGGAGATATTCAAGCAGTCTAGATTGCTACGTCTCTTGCAGAGAATTGATTCAAGTCTCAAGTGAAGATCATTTGAGTTGCTTGTACAGTTCCTTTCAGACCCAGTATTACATAGTTCTGCCAATGTTGTTGCATACCTGAAAATATGGCATTATTAAGACCTTGAAATTTTCATATTCCTATGACTGGATCACTCTTTTTTTTTTTTTTTTTTTATATGGAATTTATTGACAAATTGGTTTCCATTCAACACCCAGTGCTCATCCCAAAAGGTGCCCTACTCAATACCCATCACCCACCCTCCCCTCCCTCCCACCCCCCATCAACCCTCAGTTTGTTCTCAGTTTTTAACAGTCTCTTATGCTTTGGCTCTCTCCCACTCTAACGTCCTTTTTTTTTTTTTTTTTTTCCTTCCCCTCCCCCATGGGTTCCTGTTAAGTTTCTCAGGATCCACATAAGAGTGAAACCATATGGTATCTGTCTTTCTCTGTATGGCTTATTTCACTTAGCATCACACTCTCCAGTTCCATCCACGTTGCTACAAAAGGCCATATTTCATTTTTTCTTATTGCCACGTAGTATTCCATTGTGTATATAAACCACAATTTCTTTATCCATTCATCAGTTGATGGACATTTAGGCTCTTTCCATAATTTGGCTATTGTTGAGAGTGCTGGATCACTCTTAATATATCAATGTAGCCTTAGTTTTTACGTACCTTGGGAAAATCCCCATTTAACATTTATGAACATACTCTGGGATGGTGACATTCCACATGAGTGAAAGCCTTCCTGGTCTAATTGTATGTTAGAGATAGATACATAGATAGATGGATAGATAGATACATAGGTCCAAATTTTATTTAATATTTACCTTTTACATTTTAAAGACTTTTTATTTTGAAATATGTATAGATTCATGGGGAGTTACAAAGAAATGTACAAGGAGGTCTAATATTTTTAAAATTAAAAATTTTGTGGGATTTTATTTTTTTTTATTATTTTTTTTAATTTTTTTTTCAACGTTTTTTATTTATTTTTGGGACAGAGAGAGACAGAGCATGAACGGGGGAGGGGCAGAGAGAGAGGGAGACACAGAATCGGAAACAGGCTCCAGGCTCCGAGCCATCAGCCCAGAGCCCGACGCGGGGCTCGAACTCACGGACCGCGAGATCGTGACCTGGCTGAAGTCGGACGCTTAACCGACTGCGCCACCCAGGCGCCCCAAAAATTTTGTGGGATCTTAAATTTCAAAAAAAGCATATGCTTACCAAAAACTTTACTGGAATCGAAGTCATGTCAAATGAAAGTGAAATATCTTCACCTTCATGCTACATTCTGCCTGGCACCACTGTGAACAGTTTGGTGTGTATCCTAGCCTTTTGTTTATGTCATATAATATTGACCATTTTAAATTTTTTTTTCAATGTTTATTTATTTTTGGGACAGAGGGAGACAGAGCATGAACGGGCGAGGGGCAGAGAGAGAGGGAGACACAGAATCGGAAACAGGCTCCAGGTTCTGAGCCATCAGCCCAGAGCCCGACGCGGGGCTCGAACTCACGGACCGCGAGATCGTGACCTGGCTGAAGTCGGACGCTTAACTGACTGCGCCACCCAGGCGCCCCAATATTGACCATTTTAAAAAGTCAGTTTACAAACAATCTCAGCATCCTTTCTATCTGCACAGCTCTGTCCAAAAGTCCTATGATTGTTAGTAACAATACACAGGATACAAATGAAAAGGTTACTCATTTATAGGAAGGCATAAGTAAAAGGAAATATGGAAGATGGTCACCATTTATGGTAGGCAGAATTCTAAGATGATCCCCCAAAACCCAACTCTTGGTGTATGGGTCTACTATCATCCCCTTTTCTTGAGTATGGGCAGGACCAGTCACTATGACTCATAAACTTCAGGGATTTATGATAGTTAATAAATTGCTTGCAAGACACCCTCCACACATTGTATTGTAATATAAATATGAGAACTGCTAGCATAGTGAACAAAAAAGTTTCCAAATATGAATTATACAAATTTAATTATATTTTATTTAAAAAAATATTTTGTGCATCCTTAATATCATATGATAATGGATACATAGGAAATATGCTTTCTGCCTAAAAATTATTTCTTTCTGTCTTGCTTGTCAAAATTAGAGTAAGAGTAATACTATGCATCATATATTATTTACCATGAACAAATTTTCCCCTCATGTTACCTTACTTAAAGAATGTAGGCACTTCTCAGGCTGTTAAGTTGATAATTTCTCAGGTCATTTCAATTCTGGTTTCATTATTACTATTGCAGACATTAATCAACGTAAAAATAATATTACACATATGTCATTACATAAAGGTCATAAAAGTAGTAATGAAAATATGTACAATATTTTATAGTATGCTCTTAAGAAGTAAGTATATCCTGACACTGGGCAGAGTTTTTCTCAACTGTGATAGTAAATAAACTACTTACCACTGTCTTTCACCAAAAGCTTTGGATTTCTGACTTTGTGGCAGGGCTTCCTGTTCCCTACTCTGGTTCTCTCCCAGACTGGAAAGGATATTCTCTGGTAAAACAGGCTATCAATTACCATCCATCATGATGGAGGCCTGCCATTGCAGGACCTACCTTGAGTATACTCATTGCTTAATATGAGAGTCAAAAATCTTCCTTAGATCTCTCAATGAATTCATTTTTCTAGAATGGACATTTATAAATGCTTGTGGACTGACCATTTGGGAATAACCATGTAATCTCTCTCTGAGTGGCTGTTTTGAGATACCTCAGAGTACAAACAGAATTCAAGGGCAACAGCTTAAACAGAAACTGTTAGAAATGAAAACAATTAATTCTCTCATGTATTCATTAAAGTTATGGTAATCATCTTTTCCCAGCATACAATGAGAAGATTGGTTCTTATCTCTTTTGGGACATGTGCAAGTGAATTTCAGTACTAGATTTTTGTTAGGAATTGTGGGTATTGAATACTAGAGATATGCTAACAGTGAATTTCAGGTGGTCTTATCATACACACATAAAAATGGATAACTATGTGTGGAGATGTGTTAACTAGCTTGACTATAGTAACTATTTCACTATGTATATGTCTATCAAATTATCATCTTGTACACCTTAAATACATATAATTTTTAAATGGTTTAAAAATTAATAAACATGGTATTTTAATAAAATACTAAAAGGTTATACAAGTAAAAGTTATCAACAGGAAAAAAAGAAAGATGAAAGAAAGAAAGAAAGAAAGAAAGAAAGAAAGAAAGAATAAGGACTCTGCAGATGAAAAATATTAATCTGATATTACTACAGAATATTACTACTATTACTACAGAATCTACCTTCTCCAGCCAGCTTCCTCAGGGCACCCTTGACCTCCTTGTTTCATAGGCTGTAGATGATGTAGTTCAACAAGGGGGTTACAACACAGAAAAGCACAGAGACCAGGGTGTCCATACATTGGGCTGTAGCCTACATTGGGCTGTCATAGTTGAAGTCAGCTATCCCAAAGAAGACTACCACCACAGTGAAGTGGGATGCACAGATAGAGAAGGCCTTGTTTTTGTCCTCAAGGAATCCTAAAGATGGCAGAGATAAGTATGTAAGACATTGCAGTAAACAGGCAAGGGCTCAAGCCAGTGGTGGTGCTGGCAACATGATGGAGCACAAACTCATCAAGAGAAGTGTCTGAGAAGAGCTCCAGGAGCAGCGGGATATCACAGAGAAAGCAGCTGATCTGGTTGAACCCACACAGAATGAATGTGACTGCCAGCACTGAGTATGTCACAGAATTCTCTAGCCCACCCAGCCAAGCTCCAGTCAACCAATGCACACAGACTGTTAGATCATGAGAAACAGATAGTGCAGAAGGTAGCAAATGGCTACATGGTGTTCATAAGTCATAGCAGCCACAAGATTTCCCCAGCACAGGTCACAGGAACATCTGGGAAAGGCAGCACTCATACGACATGGTCTTCTTCTCTTGGAATAAGTTCACTAGCATGACCAGAATGGTGATGGACAAGTAGCAGATGTCCAAGAAACTCAAGTTGCTAAGAATACAGTGGAATCTGGAGGAAATGACTGATTTTGATCACGGTGAATGTGAAAGCATTTCCCAGAAGAGTCATCAGATGAATGATCAAGAAGATCAAGACAAATAGCCCTTGTAATTCAGGATGGTTGGGATATCCTGGAATGATAATTACAGTGACCACAGTTCGATTTTCTGTTTCTTTCAGTTCTTACTCAATTGAAATGACAATTAGGAAAGAAATCAAAAAGACAATGAAATACAATGACAAACATTGGAAGAGCTAACTAACTTTTGAAAAAAGTGTTTATTTTTTTATTGAGGGAGAGAAAGAGTGAGAGGCAGAGAGAGGCAGGCTCTGTGCTGCAGTGGAGCCCTATTTAGGGCTCCATCCCATGACCAATGAGATCATGACCTGAGCTGAAATCAAGAGTTGGACACTCAACTGACTGAGCCACCCAGGTGCCCCAAAGCTAATAACTTTTACTCATCCTTTGTTTGGTGGATGAGATTACATCTCTTCTAGATAGTGTAGCTCAATACTCTGACACTGAAATATTTGCATTCCCCCTCTCTGCTGTGATCTTTTGCCCTGTGTTTACTTGTCATGCCAATCACTAGTAACTATTAGCCTGTTAGGCTCCTTACCAGTCTGTAGGTCCATTATCTCTCTCTTTAATTTATATGTATCCTGTAAAACTTTTGTTAAAAGGAAGGAAGGAAGAAAGAAAGGGAGGGAGGGAGGGAGGGAGGGAAGGAGGAAGGAAGGAAAGAAGAAAGGAGGGAAGGAAGGAAGGGAGGAAGGAAAGAAGGAAGGAAGGAAATTCAGTCTTCAGCACTGACATTGAAAAACAACAGCTGACGAGTTAAATTAGAACACAAATACTTTTCCTCCCAACCTCCCTCTTTCCTGGAAAGTAGCTGCAATAACAAATTCTAACTTACTACATGTGAAATAGTCTCCATGACCTTTGCCTCCCAGTGTAACTCACATGGATACATTATATTATGTGGCAGAAAGGATTTGTAGATATGATTAAGGTTGTTAGTCACATGACTTTAATATATGGAGATTTTTCAGGTGGGCCTAATCTAACCACACAAACCCTTAAAAGCATAGCAGAAAATGAAGTCAGAAGTTCAAATCACAAATAGGATTCCAGGTGTCATCAGTGGCTTGAAGATGAAGTGGGGAACATGTTAAGGAAGAGGTAACATTGGTCCTCAAATCATGAGAAACTAAATTTTGCTAATAACTTGAATAAACATGGAAGGGGAATCTTCCCCGAAATCTCTAAATAAGAACCCAGCTCAGCTGACACCTTGATTTCAGCTTGAGTCCTCCTCGTACTTTGCCTGGACTTCTGTGAGACAGAGGACCCATGGGAGCCAGGCTGTGCCTGGACTTCTGACCCACAGAACTGTGAGATAATAAGCAAGCATTTAAACCACTAAGTTTGTGGTCATTTTTTACGGTGCCAATAGAAAATACATACATTGAACATCTCACTTCCTGTGTGAAACTTAGGATTGTCGGGGGCTAATTAGGACAGACCACTAATCTAGAAGCCTCAGAAGTGATTTAATCCAATATACTCAAATCTGTGACCACCCTCCCTCTGTCTGCTCTTTTTACCTTTTTTCCTGTGGCTAGTTCTTACTGCCCCCCCAAAAAAATTGATAAAGGGAACACAAAGGAAAAAGTCACTGTACACTGTTCAATTTCCTAGTCAGTAAGTAGCTCCAGTAAAAGGTTGGGAGAAAGACAAATTTGGAACTGTTGGGTAAGATATTTCTGGATGATTTTAGAATTTTAATTAGTGTCTTCCCATTCTGCTTTACCATGAACAACAAATGTTTGCTAGGCTGTGACATAACCATTGCGAATTCTAAGAAACTTGGAAGTTCATTAATTTGCATCTGAAATAATTTTCTTTGTGGATTGTCTTTAAATGAGGCTTTGTGTGCTCTGGCATCACCATTTTCCACAGAAACTGTTAAGCCATCTCTTTTCCTTAACGTGAGCCGGTGGTCAGCAGCCAAATCCAGCCCACCAACTTACTTCTATAAGTATAATTTTATTGGCTTACAGCCACATCCACTCATTTATGTATCATCTATGGCTGCTTTTGTGCTACAATGGCAAAATTGAGTAGTTGAGAAATAGACCATATGGCTCACAAAACCTAAACTTGTTTCAGGCCCTTTATGAACAAGTTTGTCAGCCTCGGGTGTCAGTAGTTGGGTTTAGGAGTTTGACAGACGTGGGTTTAAATCACAGCTTTGTCACTTGTTAACCTGGAACAACTTACTTAGCTACTATAAGCCTCAGTTTGTTCATGTTTAAGATGGGATAATGTCTGGATTATAGAGTTTTGGTTGAGGTTAAAATAAGTAATAAATAACAGAGCAGTGAGCTACATACTGTCTCTCCATTATGCCAATGCATCCATTTCAAGTTCCCCTTTAAAAATGTTATTTCCCCTTATCTTTCTCCAGATTGACTCAAATGACACACTGTTTGCATCAAAAATAAAATGCTGTTTTCTAGTTATTGACTTCCCTTCTCTAATCTTTTAATTTCACCATCTCTACCAGCTCCACTTCTAAGCAACTGATGTGTAATTAAATTCACCTATTTCTCTCCCATAAAACAAATACTCATGATTGTATCTGCTTTCTTTTCTCTTTTCATTTTTTTCTTTTTTTATAACCACATTTCTGAACAGATATTCACAAGAATCCTTTGAGGGAGGCAGGTAGATTTGATTATCACGCTTTTTTATACAATATTTCTTCTGAAATTGGAAATTAAAAAGCCAAATATCATGTGAAGCTACACGCAACATGACAAGTGGTTGATAAAATTAGACCTAATGCCTCTAAACTCCTTCTAACAATATTCCCCAACTTCCAGTCAGAAACCTGGGATTCATCTTGAGGCCATCCCTTCCCTTATCACCTGCCTGTATCTAACTTTTCAGCCAAACTTTCCCCTTCACTCCTTCTCTCCTTCTCCCTCTTCCTCTCCTCCAAATCTGTGTTATTTATTTCTGTCTCCAAGGCCGACCACATGAACACTCTCTACATGGCTGATTCCTTCTCTTTCTTTGGGCCTCAGCTAAAATGTCACTCTTCAGAGAATCCTTCTGACCTCCAATCTAGTATAGGTTTTTAAAAATTTCTTATATCATCCTATTATTTTCCTTCAAAGAATTTATAGTGACCTTCATTTACATATTTATTTACTCACTGAATGTCAGTTTCTCCCCAGTCAATAAGCCCTGAGTAAGCAAGGATCATGTCTGTTTTAAATACATTTTTTTAAGATTTTATTTTTAAGTAATTTCCATATGCATGTGGCTCGAACCTACAACACCAAGATCAAGAGTTGTGCTCTACCCACTGAGCAAGCCAGGCACCACAAGGATCATGACGGTTTTATTCACCTCTATAATATCTCCTGGCCTATAACTGACACTCAGAAAGCATTTGCTTTATGAGTGCATTCATGACCAAGTTTACTAAAATAGAGAATGGATGTGATCATATTGCTTTAGCACCTTAAAATAAAGGTTCAGTTTGGGTAGTATAGATTTTTCTCACCTATCTAAATTTTTAAGTCACTCAAGCAGAAAGAAAGAACCATATTGAAAAAGCAGTGATAGAACATAAAAAGTCTCACATTCACAATTGCTTCAACTAAATTACTCAGTTATCGAATCAATTCAGTCAAGAGAAAGTGCCTATATGTTGATGCAGCCTTGATTCATAAAATAATAATATTAACAACAACAACAGTAATGATAGCTCACATTTCTTGTATTTACTAAGTGCCAGGTACAGTTACTGTACTATGTACTTTACACACACTAATTCCCTTTAATTCTTTTTTTTTAAAGTTTATTTACTTTTGAGAGAGAGACAGAGAGGCAGAGTGCATGCAGGGGAGGGGCAGAGAGAGAGGGAGACACAGAATCAGAAGCAGGCTCCAGGCTCTGAGCTGTCAGTCAGCACAGAGCCCCACGTGGAGCTCAAACTCACAAAATGTGAGATCATGACCTGAGCTGAAGTCAGACGTTCAACCAACTCGGCCACCCAGGCGCCCCTCCTTTAATTCTTACAACATCTTTGAGAAGTAAAGATCATTATTATTCCCATTTTTCAGATGAACAAACTGAAGCTTAGAAAAGATAGGTAAATGCATAGTCATATAATTAATGAAACCACATATTGGCAAAGATCTGTAGCTCCAGAATCAATATTCAGCTCTACCACTAACTAGTCAAAGCATCTTCCCGTCTCTGAACATTAATTTTTCTCATCTGTAAAATTAGAGGGCTGGAATAAGTGATTCCAGCTTTGAGATTTTGTGATGATATTTGGTATCTGCTTATTTCTGTCTTCTCCAAGATGAAACTGAATAACAACAAGGGTGAGAATGTCAGAGATCTCCCAGGGGTACAATTATTTATTTCTCTGGAGTATAAAGGTCTTCTTGGAGTATAAAGGTCAAGGATAGGATGAGGGTTTTAGCCAATACACTGATATGGTAAGCCAAATGATGCGTCCCCCCACCCCAGATGACTATGACCTAATCCTTGGATCCTGTGAATATGTTATGCTACATGGCCAAATAGACTTTGCAAATGAATTTAAGACTATGGGCTATAATATAGGGAGATTATCCTGGATTATCTGGGTCAGCCAAATCTAATCACTTGAGCCCTTAAAAGCAGACAAATTTCTCCAGCTAGAGTGAAACGAGATGTAGCAGGAAAGGGGAGGCAGAGGGGAGAGTCAGAGAGACTCAAAGCTTGAGGGATCCAATCTACCTATGAAAATAGGGAATACAAACTAGGGGGTAGAGGCAGCCTGCATGAGAATGACCTCTGGATGGACACCCGGAAAGGAAACTGGGATTACATTCTAAAACCATATTGAATTCTGCCAATGATCAGAATAAGCCTAGAAAGGGATTCTCCTGCAGAATCTTGAGAAAAGAACACAGCCCTGTTGACATCTTGATATCAGTCTTTTAAGACACTAAGTCAAGGAACCGGCCAAGTCATGTGGTACCCAGATTTGTGACCTACAGAACTGTGAGATAATAAATTTGTGTTGTTTTAAGCTGCTAAATTTGTGGTAAGTTGTTATGGTTTCTCAGTTGGGGTGCTCAGAACCTACTCTTTATCATATACGTATGTTCACAGACCCAAATTTGAGTTTTAACTACACTCCCTACTGTGTTAACTTCTGAATGTTGTATTTGGATTGAAAGTTGATACTTAAATTCTCATTTTTTGTTGAGATATAATTGACATATAACATTATATTAGTTTCAGGTGTATGACGTTATGACTTGATATTTGTATATATTGCAAAATAATCACCACAGTAAGTCTATTTCACATCTGTCACCATATATAGTTAACAATTTTTTTCTTGTGATGTGAACTTTTAAGTTCTATGCTGTTAGAAACTTTGAAATATACAATACAACATTATTAACTATAGTCAACATGCTGTACATTATCCCCAGGACTTATATATTTTATAATTGAAAGTTTGTACCTTTTGACTCCATTTACTCATTTCACCCACCCACCCCACTTGCCACCAACAATCTGTTCCCTGTATCTCTGAATTGTTTTGTTTTTGTCTTATTTTAGATTCCACATATAAGTGAGATCATATAGTACTTGTTTTTCTTTGCCTGACTTCACTTAGCATCAAAAACCATCCACATTGTTGCGAATGGCAATATTTCCTTCTTTTTTATGTCTGAATATTGCTCCATTGTGTGCATGTATATATATATATTTCTGTGAAAATGCCATTGGAATTTTGATAGGGATGCATTGAATCTATAGATTGATGTGGGTAGTATGGCCATTATAAATTATTCATTCTTCCAGTTCATGAGCATGGAATATCTTTCCATTTACTTGTGTCTTCTTTAATTTTTTTCATCAATGTCTTATAATTTTCAGAGTACAGTTCTTTCACTTTCTTGGTTAAATTGATCCCTAAGTATTTTCATTCTTTTTGATGCAGTTATAAACAGGATAGTTTTTTTAATTTCTCTTTCTGATAGTTCATTAATAGTGTATAGAAATGCAACAGATTTTTGTATACTGATTTTTATTTTGTAACTTTACAGAATTTGTTTATTAGTTCCAACAGGTTTTTGGTGGAATTGTTAGGGTTTCTTACACATAATATCATGTCATTTGCAAATAGTGACCGCTTTGCATCTTCCTTACCAATCTGGATGGCTTTTATTTCTCTTTTTTGCCTAATTACTGTCTAGGACTTCCAAAGTTTTGATGGATAGAAGTGGAGTAGGCATTCGTGTCTTGTTCCTGATGCTTTACAGCATTAAGTATGATGTTATCTGTGAATTTGTCATATATGGCCTTTATTATGCTAAGGTACATCCCCTCTATACCCACTTTGTTGAGAATTTTTGCCATAAATGAATATTGAATTTTGTCAAGTGGTTTTTTTTTTTGCATCTATTGGGATGATCATATGATTTTTGTTCTTCATTTTGTTAATGTGTTGTACCACATCAATTGACCTATGGATATTGAACCATCCTTACATCCCTGAAATAAATTCCACTTGATTACAGTATATGATCCTTTTGATGTGTTGTTGAATTCAGTTTGCTAATATTTGGTTGAAGATTTTTGCATCTATGCTTATTAAAGGTATTGGCCTAGGGGCGCCTGGGTGGCGCAGTCGGTTAAGCGTCCGACTTCAGCCAGGTCACGATCTCGCGGTCCGTGAGTTCGAGCCCCGCGTCGGGCTCTGGGCTGATGGCTCAGAGCCTGGAGCCTGTTTCCGATTCTGTGTCTCCCTCTCTCTCTGCCCCTCCCCTGTTCATGCTCTGTCTTTCTCTGTCCCAAAAATAAATAAACGTTGAAAAAAAAAAAATAAAGGTATTGGCCTATAATTTCCTTTTCTTAAGGTGTCATTTTCTGGTTTTGGTATTAGGTAATGCTGGTCTTGTAAAATGAATGTGAAACTATTCCCCCCTTTCTATTTTTTGGAAGGGTTTAAGAAGGATGGTATTAATTATTCTATGAACGTTTGGTAGAATTCACCAGTGAAGCTGTCTGTTCCTAGACTTTTGTTTCTCGGGAGGTTTTTTATTGGTGATTTAATCTTCTTAGTAGTAATTGGTCTATTCAGATTTTTTTATTTTTTCATGATTTATTCTTCGTATATCATATGTTCCCAGGAATTTACACATTTCTTCTGTGTTATCCAGTTTGTTGGCATGTAACTATTCATAGGAGTTTCTTATAATCCTTTTTATTTTTGTGCCCTTTGTCTTTAAATTCTCATTTAATCTAAATAGTAACAAAATAAGTTCCTAGCCCTCTTGTACTCCCTAATATCAGCCCAGGTGTCAACTGTGCATTTTAAGAAACAGATTTTTGTACTTCTGCTTCCAGCCATGACACAATACTATAACCAGATTTGCCCTTCTGTCTTATCAACTGGGCAAAATTAAAGAAAAAAAGGTTTCAGATATTGAACAGCAGGTAGTATGGGATGGAGAACACTGAGAGAAGGGAAACAAATGAGGCAAACCCTGTGAATGCCTTAGTTCCCTTCATTCAGAAAGTTTCCACGCCACAGCACAAGGAAAGAGCACAAAAGTAGAGCTCGGTGATTCCATGCATTAATGAGATAAAATTCAGAGTTCAAGGAGACCAAGGTACCTAGCATTTATGTGGCAAAGTCTTGAAGAGGAAAGAGATGCACACATATAGAGAAATCTAGAGAGCCACAGAAGATTCCCCTAAACTCTTTAGCAGAATGTTCATTAGCACATGACAGCCAAAGGAAAGATCATTAGAGACGATCAGGTAGAATAAGATCCAGAGCTCACAGAGGGCTAGGATAAACTTGGATTTTTGGTTTGTGTTCTCACCACTCAGAATATAAATAACTTTTATCACACACAGAGTCATCAGATGGGTACCACTTTAGTAAAGAGACAAAACTAGCACTAGACAAGAAGGTATTCTGAACCCAGCTTACAAAAATTAATAGCTAGTATTAAAAGGATCAAATTATTTCTAAGCAACTATGTCTAAGCACAAATTTCAAAAACACTTAACGTAATACAGCTGACCCTCCAACAATGTGGGGGTTGGGTGCTAACCTCCCATATATTTGAAAATCCACATATAACATTTGACTCCCCCAAAACTTAACTACTGTTGGCTGGAAGCCTTCATAATAACATAACATCACGTATTTTGCATGTTATATGTATTATATATTCTCATAGTAAAGTAACTAGAAAAAAGACTTATTAAAAATCGTAAGAAAGAGAAAATACATTTACAGTACTGTATTGTATCCAAAACAAAATCTGTGTATAAGTGGGCCTGCACAGTTCGAACCCATGTTGTTCAAAGGTCAACTGCACTAAAAAAGTCTTCAATCACCTATGTAAAATTTACAACATCAGGCATCAAAAGTATCAGACATACAAGGTCAGGACACTCAACTTATATTAAGAAGAAAAAATTAGGGGTGCCTGGGTGTCTCGGTCAGTTGCATATTGGACTCTTGGTTTTGGCTCAGGTCATGATCCCAGGATTGTAGGATTAAGCCCCACATCAGCCTCCATGCTGAGCATGGAGCCTGCTTGGGATTCTCTCTCTCTCTCCCCCCACCACCTTTCTCAAATAAAAATAATTTTTTTAAGGAAAAAATCAATAACTGAAAATAGACTCAGAAATTACACAGTAATAGACTTATCAGACAAGGACATTAAAACAGCTATTATAAGCAGTGTTATTTTCAAGAAGGCAGAGGAAACCATGCACATGATAAGGAGAGACAAGGAAAAAATGTATGTATTTGATATATTTAAAAATTAAAATTTAATAAAATTAAAAAATTAAAATTTATAACTTTCCGCTTGGGGCAGGCAATGGTGCAACTTTGCCTTCAGTTGTCCCAAAATCCAAGTTTATCCAACACCAGCTGCCTCCTCCATGCTGCCTAAGTTCAACCCAAATGAATTCAAAGTCGTTTACCTAAGGTGCACCGATGGGAGGCTGGTGCCACCACTGCCCTGGCCCTAAAGATTGGCTCCCTCTGTCTGTCTCCAAAAAAGGTTGGTGATGAGATTGCCCAAGGCAACTGGTAATTGGAAAAGTCTGAGGATTACAGTGAAACTGCCCATTCAGAATAGACAAGCCCGGATTGAAGTGGTACCTTCTGCTCCCAACCTGTCAAAGCCCTCAAGGAACTGACAAAAAAAAAAAAAAACAGAAAAAAGCAGAAAAACATTAAGCACAGTGGAAATATCACTTTTGATGGGATTGTCAACATTGCCCAACAGATGTGACACTGATCTGTAGCCAGAGAACACGCTGGAACCATTGAAAAGATCCTGGGGACTGCCCAATAGGTGGGCTACAATGATGATGGCTGCCACTCTCATGATATGAATAGAGATGTCGTGAAATGCCCAGCTAGTTAAGAACTACAAAGGAAAATATTTTAAAAAGGACCATTTGACAACCAAAACCAATATATACATAACATTGAACACTGGATGGGATTGACAGCAGATTAGACACAGAAAAAAAATCACTGAACTTGAAGGCATAGCAACAGAAACTATCCAAAATGAAACGAGAGAAAAAAGACTGAAAAAAGTAAACAAAACATCAATGAGATTTGGGGCAACACCAAGAATTTAATATGCTTGTAACTGGAGTCCCAGAAGGAGGAGGGGACAAAAACATGTAGAAAAATTCTGGCCAAAATTTCCCAAATTTGATAAAATATATAGCCCAAAGTTTCAAGTAACTCAACAAACCCCAAACAGAAAGCACCAAAAGAAAACCACACTAAGAAAGTCATAATCAAATTACTTAAAACCAGTGGTAAAGAGAAAACTTTAAAAGCAACTAGTAAAAAAAAGACATTGCATGCAGAAAAATGGACAAAAATGACAGCAGCCTTTTCATTAGAGCAGTGGAAGCCAGCAGACTATAGAGCAACATCTTTAAAGTTCTGAAAGAAGAACAAGAACCTGTAAACCTGTAATCCTATATCCAGCAAAAATACCTTTCAAAAACAAGGTGAAGGGCAAGACTTTCAGAGTGGCAGCATTAGGACTTCAGTGAACCCTCCTCCTACAAAAGCAACAAAAATACTGACAAAACAATAGAACTCAACCATGTTAGGACTTTGGAAATTAACCAAAAGCATGAATTAAACCAGAAAGCATTTATTCAAGGAAAACTACTGAACTTCATAAGGACAATGGGGTCTGTGACATTTTAACTTGGAACTATTCCCACCCACCCACTGCCCAGGGTGGTGCTGTCAAGAGGAGTGGAGGCAATTAATGTATTTGGAGCTTTGTGAAATGTCCTATACCCTGAGAACTGTCAATATTTTGACAATATTTTCAGAAGCTCCCTGGAAAAGCCCCATTCATAGGGCATTATCAATATTTAATCTAACTTGAAGCTCAACTCCATGGAAAAAGTTCTATTTACAGGAGTTATGGAAAACAATAGCCATCAGCTGGAAATGTTAACATTGCAGTCAGTTGAAGCTATGAATTATGCTGGGGAAAAGAGGAGTGTATTAGCTTTCTAGGACTGACTACCATAACAAAGTACCACAGACTAGATGGCTTAAAGAAAGAAAAATGTATTCACTCATAACTCTGGAGGCCAGAAGTCTGAAATCAAGGTGTTGGTAGGGTTGGTTTCATCTGAAACCTCTCTCCTTGGCTTAGAGATGGTCATCTTTTCTCTGTGTCTTCACATTGTCTTCCTTCCATGCATTTCTGTGTCCAATTTCCTTTTATTATAAGCATACCATCCATACTGGGTTAGACCCCACCCTAATGCTCTGATTTTAACCGAATTACATCCTTACAGACCCTATCTCCAAATAAAGTCACACTCTCAAGTGGTTAAGATGTCAACAAATGGATTGGTTGGCAAGGGGCACAATTCAGCCCTTAACAAAAAATTTCACCCAAAGTTTAAATGGGAAATTTAGAGAAAAGAAACTATATAACCACAGGGAACTTTGAAAAGCTCTAAGATTCCTGAGGATCTAGAAGACTGCACACGCATGTACAGGGACATGTGCAAGGACAGGAAAAACCACAGAGGGCTTAGTAACTTACATTTGGGTGACCTTGTAGCCCTTTGCAAGCAAAAAGCGAAAGCTACAGCTGACTTGCAAACGACCTTAGATTCGAAGATATGCCTTCACACACAAGTTTTTGGTAAAAGGTAGAAGACTTCCTGGACCATTTAAGGAAACAGTCTGACCAATCATTGGCTGACCACTAAACTAAGCTGACTTAGGAACCTAGGCTTGCAAATAAAAACAAAAACTTTTAAAATGGAATCTGAGAACTCAGTAGCTGAGCCCTTCAAGAAATGTAACATATACAGAACTGATCCAGGAAAATCATGAAACAAGGAACAGCAAACAGGAAAAGAAAAGCAATACAGTGAAATTGGGGGATGGATGGAGAATCTTATTCCAAAGTTGCTACAATATCTTCAACCCTAAAATGTCCAGTTTTTAACAACTACAATAAAACACAAGATATACAAAGAAATAGGAAAGTATGGCTCGTACATAGGAAAAAATGCATTCAACTGAAAAGATCTCTGAGGGGTCCCAGATGTTAGATTAAATAAACAGACACTTTAAAGTGGCTATTACAAATAGTTTCAAAGAACTAATGGCAACTATGGTTAAATAATTAAAGTATGAAAACTATGTTTCACCAAATAGAGTATATTAATAAACAGACACAAATTACAAAAATCACCAAATAGAATTTATAGAGTTGAAAAATACAATAACTGAAATGAAAATTCACAGGATTTATTAAAAAATCAGAGAGAAGAAAGAATGAAAAAACTTGGAGATAGGTCAATAGAGATAATGCAGTCTGAGGAACCATAAGAATCAAGAAAGAGAAAAATGAACAGAGCTCAGAGAACTGTGTAACATTATAAAAATACCCATATTTGCAGAATTAGATTACCAAAAGGATAGAATATAGAAAAGAAAGTAAAAATATTTAAAGAAGAAATAATTTCTTAAAATTTTCCAAATTTGATAAACAATTTTATTCTATACTCTGATAGACAGAATGATGGCTCTCCAAAGATGTACGTGTCCATAATCACTGAGAACTATTAATAGATTAACTTATGTGGCAAAAAGGATTTTGAAGATGTAGTTAAGGATCTTGAGGTGAGAAGCTTATCCTGAATTATCTGTGTGGAGTTAAGGTAATCACAAGGATCCTTATAAGATAGAGGTAGAAAGACCACAGGGATGCAGTGTGACAAAGATGTGAGAATCAGTTGCTGATTCTAGTGATGGCGAAAGGTACCAAGAAATACAGTCAGTCTCAAAGCTAGAAAAAGAAAGGGAAAAATGCAGCCTCTAGAAAAAATGCAGCCCTGTTAACACTTTGGTGCTGGCCCAGTGAAACACATCTCAGACCATGACTTCCAGAGTTGTTTTAAGCCACTATCTTTGTGGTAATTTGCTACAGCAGCATTGGGAAACTAATACATACACATATAAGAAGCTCAATAAACTCTAATGAAAATAAACTGAAAAACATTCATACCTAGATACATCATTGTAAAACTGTTGAAAAACAAAGACAAAGAGAAAAATCTTTAGATTGTTTTGAGTATAGTTGAAACACAATGTTACATTAGTTTCAGGTATGCAGCATAGTGATTTGACAAGTTTATACATTATGCTATGCTCACCATTAAGCATAGCTATAATCTGTCACGAGACAATATTATTACAATATTATTGACTATATTCTTTATGTTTTGCCTTTTATTCCCATGACTTAATCATTTCATAACTGAAAGCCTGTATCTCCCACTCTTCTTCACTCATTTTGCCCATCCCCCACCCCCTACCCCTCTGTCAATTATCAGTTTGTTCTCTGTATTTATAGGTCTGATTCTACTTTTTGTTTGTTTATTCACTTTTTTAGATTCCACATATGAGTGAAATCATATGGTATTGTTTTTCTCAGTCTGACTTATTTCACTTAGTATAATACCCTCTGGGTACATCCATGTTGTTGCAAAAAGGCAAGATCCCATCCTTTTTTATGACTGCATAATATTCCAGTGTGTGTGTGTGTGTGTGTGTGTACACATATAACATCTTCCTTATCCATTTGTCTATAAATGAGTAATATCTTGGCTATTGTAAATAATGCTGCAATAAACATAGAGGTGCATATATCTTTGTTTTTGTTCTCCTTGGGGAAATATTCAGTAGTGGAATTATTGAATCATCTGGTATTTCTATGTTTAATTTTTTGAGGAACATCCATACTGTTTTCTACAATGGCTGGACCAATTTACATTCCCACCAACAGTGTATGAGGGTTCCTTTTCCTCCACGTTCTTGCCAACACTTGCTATTTCTTGTATTTTTGACACTAGTCATTCTGACAGGTGTAAAGTGATATCTCTTATGGTTTTGATTTGCATTAGTGATATTGAGCATCTTTCCATATGTCTGTTGTCCATCTGTATGCCTTCAACAAAGAGAAAATCTTAAAAGTGGCAAAAGAAAATAATGTATCACATACAAGGGATCATGAGTAAGATTAATAGCTGACTTTTCACCAGAAACTATAAAGGCAGAAAGGCAGTGGGATAACATATTCAAGGTGCTGAAAAATGTTAATGAATAATTCTATAGTCATAAGAAAGAATATCTCCTTCAGAATGAAACATACAGGGATTTTGCTTCAAAAGATGAAGCATAAATAATTTTCCCCTATGCCTTCCATTAAGTAGAGCTGAAAGCCATGGACATTTTTCTGTGCATGTATTCTATTTTATTTTACTTTATTTTACTTTAATTCCAGTGTAGTTAGCATACAGTGTTATATTCATTTCAGGTGTACAATATAGTTCCATATATTACTCAGTGCTCATCAGGATAAGTATACTCTTAATCCCCTTCACTTATTTCACCCATTCCCCCACCCACCCACCCCCTCTGGTAACCATCTAATTGTTCTGTATAGTTAAGAGTCTGTTTTTGGCTTGTCTCTTTTTTGTTGTTGTAGTTGGCTGTTTTCTTTCTTAAATTCCACATATGAGTGAAATCATATGGTATTTGTCTTTCTCTGACTGGCTTATTTCACTTAGCATTGTACTGTCTATATCCATCCATGTTGTTGCAAATGGGAAGACTTTTTTTATGGCTGAATAATATTCCACTGTATATACATACCTGAACATTTATATTAGAAAACACAAAAAAACTTTAAAAGGTGGAGAGAAGAAGGCAAACTGGCTAGGAATCTTGAGACCTGAGGAAATGTGTGACAGTAAATTCTCTGGGTTCTAATTTTGTTTTACATGTATGTGAGACTAAGTGCTGGCAACCCAGAAATACTAATGGGTACAGACAAAAACAAAACAAAACAAAAACTTGCTCTCTCCAGTCTAAGGACCAGAAAAAGTGCAGCATATGAAGGCAGAACATGTTTAAATAATAATTGTTCTACTTTAGCTAAACATTACAGAAAAAAAAAAAAACTATAGCTCAACCCCACACCTATTATCAAAGGCAAAGTGGGAAGAATAGAATTGCAAACTGTCTGGTTGCAACCTATAAAGGTGCAACCCTATTCCCTACAGTATCACTAAAGACAAGGTGGGGAGCTTGAATTTCACCCCCCACTCAAAGGTAATAAAGAGCCCTTCCCCTCCTTGCTTGGTCAGTGTTAGGGAATGCCAAGTGGAGAGTTAGAACTTTTACCACCACACAAGACTACCCACTGCAGTGTCAGTGAAGTCCATGTGAGGAGCAGTAGGGAGTCATGCCTGACTCTCCCAGCCATGGTGGTATCAGTGGAGGCCTAGTTGGAAGCCAGATTTCTCACTCCTCCCCAGACATAGAAGATCCCCCTACCCACCACCAGGTGCCAATAGAAGCCAAGTGGAAAACCTAGACTTCCACCCCCTCCTGGCTGTAATGAGGCAGCACTCTGCCTCTGTAAGGGTGGTGTACAAGGAGTCATGTGAAAACAGAGGTTTAAATAAGATCTAGATTTTCATAACAATATTCAAATGTTCAGATTCCAATAAGAAATTCACTTATCATACCCCAAACCAGGAAGACCTCAACTTTAATTAGACAAGGCAATCAATAAACACTGACACCAAGATGACACATAATATGTTAAAATATGACAAGGATTTTAAAGAAACCATCATAAAACTGCCTCACAAAGCAATTACAAAACACCTAAAACAAATGGGGGTGGGGAGAATCTCCGCAAAGAAAGAAGATACATAAAAAAAGTAACGAAAATTTTTCAACCAAAAAATACAACCAAAATTCAATATGCAATTATGAGTACAATAGCTGAATGGAGGTGACAGAGGAAATAATAAATAAAATCATATAAATCAATTGTACAAATAAAATCATATAAATCAATTAATCTTAACAATGGAAAGAAAATAGACTTAAAAACTTAATAGAACCTCAGGGAACTGTGTGGTTATAACAGAAGTTATGTATATATAATACCTAGATAACCACTAAAAATGTTATACAAAGAAATGTACTCAGAATTTATAGTACTTATAGATAAATATAGATACTTATAGTCAAAATGGAATTTTTTAAATGTTCAAGCAACCCATTAGAAGGCAGGGGAAAACACTCCAGGAAAGTGAACCACAGAGAGAGGAAATAGAAAATAAAAAATAAAATAACAGACTTAATTCCCAATATATCAATATGTATATTAAATTTAAATGGCCTAAATATATCAACAGAAGACAGAGATTGGTACAGTGAATTAAAAAACACATGGCCCAACTATGTGTCTATAAGAAACTCACATTAAATATAACAATGAAGGTATGTTGAAAGTAAAAAAATGAAAATAAAAATACTTTGCCAATATTAATTTGCAAGAGTCAACAGGAATGGATATACATTAGATTTCAGAGCAAAAAAATACCAATAACTGAGAGAGACATTATATCATGATAAGAATCAATCCACTGGAATGATCAAGTAATTCTAAGTGTGCATGAACGAAAACACAGAGCTTTGAAATATGCTAAACAAAGCTGATAGAACTAAAAGGAGAAATAAACAAATCCACAATTATAGTGAAAGACTTCAATGTTTGTCTCTCAATAATTGATAGAACAACTAGACAGAAAATCAGCATAGGTATTAAAGAACTCAACAGTGTCATCAAACTTTAGGATCTAATGTTCATTCACAGAACACTCATTCAACAACAACATATACCATCTTCTTTTCAAGTGCCCACAGAGCATATACACCAGGATAGACTATAAAACAAATGTTATTACACTTATAACAATTGCAATCATACAGAGTATATTCTCTCTCCACAATGGAACCACACCAGAAATCAAAAACAGAAAGATAATAGTGAAGTTGCAAAACTCTGGGAAACCAAACAACACACTTCTGAATAATCCATGAGTAAAAGAAGTGTCAAGAGAAATTAATAAATATATTTAATGGAATGAAAATAAAAATACAACATATCAAACTTTCTGGGAAGCATCTAAAGCAGTGCTGAGGAACTGTTTAAAATTATTAATCTAAACTCACACACACACACACACACCCCAAAAAAGAGGGAAAAAAACATAAAAAGAAGAGTAAAATAAACCCTAATCAAGGAGGAGGAAATAAATAATGAAGATCAGAGCAAACATCAACAAAATTGAAAACAGGAAATAGTAGATAAAAATCTAAAAAAATCCAGTTCAACTTATTAATCAAAAGATTGATAAAATTGACAAACTTAATAAGACTTACAAAGAAAGAAGACACAAATTATCAAAATCAGCAGTGTAACAGGGGATATCATTATAGAGCCTGTATTGTTATTACAACTCTTTTGAATATATAATTATTTCAAAATAATAAATTAAGGAGAAATAAAGACATTCACAGATAAAGCAGAGATAATTTGTCATAAGCAGTCCTGTCCTACAAAACATACTAAAGGGAGTCCTACAGGATTAAAGGAAAGGACACTAGAGAGTAATTCAAATCCATATAAGAAACAAAGTGTAACATTAAAGGTAACTGAACAAGTAAATACAGAAGACATTATAATACATAGTTTAAATTCTTCTCCTGATTTATTTTTTTTTTAATTTTTTTTCAACGTTTTTTATTTATTTTTGGGACAGAGAGAGACAGAGTATGAACGGGGGAGGGGCAGAGAGAGAGGGAGACACAGAATCGGAAACAGGCTCCAGGCTCCGAGCCATCAGCCCAGAGCCTGACGTGGGGCTCGAACTCACGGACCACGAGATCGTGACCTTTTTTATTTTTTTTATTTTTTTTTTTAAATTTTTTTTCAACGTTTTTTATTTATTTTTGGGACAGAGAGAGACAGAGTATGAACGGGGGAGGGGCAGAGAGAGAGTCTTCTCCTGATTTAAAAGACTACTATATAAAATAATAACTACAAATCTGTGTTAATAAGCTCATAATAGAAAGGTAAGGGAGTTATACTGGAGTGAAGTTTCTCTCTATCACTGAAATGAAGTTAGTACTAATCTGAACTAGTTTGATTTAGATTAAGATGCATACTGAAATCTCCATAGAAACACTAAGAAAATAACTTCAAAATACATAGTAAAAAAAGTCAAGCATATGGGAAATCTCATACTTCCCATTCAATTTTTCCATGAACCTAAAACTTTTCTGAAAAACAAAGTCTGTTTTTAAAAAAGCAAGTCACCAAAACAAAACAAAAAAAGCAATAAAGGAATTTAAATGGTATACTTGAAAACACCTATTTAACACATAAGATGGAGAAACAAAAAAATACATAAAATACATAGAAAGCAAAGAATCAAATGGAAAATGTAAATCCTGCCATTTCAATGATTACATTAAGTATAAACGGATTAAACACTCCAAATAAAAGACAGAAGTTAGATTAGATTAAAAACAGGATCTAATTTTAAAGATACACTAGACTTAAAAATAGCATCCAACTTTAAAGAAACACTTTTGATTCAAAAACACAAATAGGTTGGAAGGATGGAAAGTACAAGGATGGAAAAATCCATGCAAACAGTAACAAAAAGAGCTGGAATGATTATAATAATACCAGGAAAAATAGACTTTAAGGTAAAAAAAAAAAAAAAACAAAAGCCCACTTGAAACAAGAGACGTTTTATAATGATATAAAGTTCAATTCAGAGGTAAACTACAATAATTGTACATATGTATATAAAAACAATGCCCCCAAAATATATTTAAGAAAAACCGAGAAAGTTGAAGCGAGAAATAGATAATACAATAATATTTGGAGACTTCAATATTGCACTCTCAATTAAAAACTGGACAGAAAACCAGCAAAGATACAAAATATTCTAATTACACTTTCAACCAACTTGACCTAGCAGATATCTATGTAACTCTTCATCCAATGGCAGTAGACTATACATTCTTTTCAATGCACATGGAATTTTCTCCAGTATAGAGCACATACTACCCCATAAAGCAGTAATACATTTAAAAGAATTGAAGGTATGTTGTTCCTACAAGGTATGTTTCCTGACCACAATGGAATTAAATTAGAAATCACAAAAGAGGGGCATCTGGCTGGCTCATTCAGTACACCATCTGACTCTTGACCTCAGAGTTGTTAGCTCAAGCCCCATGTTAGACATGGAGCCAACTTAAAAGAAAAGAAAGAAATCACAACAGAACGAAATTTGAAAACTCCACAAATGTTTGGATATTAAGTAACATATAGTAAAACCTTGGTTTGTTAGCATAATTCATTCCAGAAACATGCTTGTAATCCAAAGCACGCATATATCAAAGCGAATTTCAAGAACCATTGGCTCAGCTGTGATCATGTGACATTTGGCATCACATACTACTTGTATTGCAAGACATTGCTCGCTTATCAAGTTAAAATGTATTAGAAATCTTGGCTCATCTTGCAGAATACTCGTAGAACAAGTCACTTGCAATCCAAAGTTTTACTGTATTTCTAAATAATTCATGGATCAAATAAGAAGTTAGAAAATATTTTGAACTGAATAAGTATGAAAACATAATGTATCAAAATTTATGACATGCAGCTAAAGCATACTTAGAGGAAATTTCATGACTTTAATGCCTATATTAGAAAAGAAACATTCCAAGTTAAATTAAAAGCTTATAAGGTAATATTATGAAGAACTTTATGGCAACAAATTAGATAATTTAGATGAAATGGCCAAATTCCTAGAAAAACACAAAATATCAAAACCAACTGAAGGAGAAAAAAACATCTGAATATGCCTAAAATAAGTAAAAAAAAATAAAAATTAAAAGTTAAAAAGTTAAAAATCTTACCACAAGACAAGCTCAGGCCTACATAAGTTTACTGACAAATTCTTCCAAATACTTACAGAAGAAATAATACCACTATTCCACAAATTCTTCCAAAAAATAAGGAGGAATACTTATCAAATCATTCTATGAGGCCAGTACAACACTTGTACCAAAGCCAGACAAAAACATCACAAGAAACGAAAATTACAGGCCAATATCCTTCATGAACATAGATGCAAATATTAGGAAACAACATATAAGAACATATAAAAAAGATTATGCACCATAACCAAATGGATGCATAACCAAGGAATGCAAGGTTGTTTTAACATCCAAAAATTAATTGTTTCACATCATATTGAGACACTATAGGACAAAAACCACATGAAAATCTCAATATACACAGAAAAAGCATTGACAGAAGTCTAATACCTATTCATGATAAAAACTGTAAAACAGTTTTGGAGTAGAACAGACTTCCTCAGCCTGATGAAGTCCATCTATAAAAAGAGGGGGAAAAAAACTTGCAGCAAACATTCTTAATAGTGAAAGGCTGAATGTTTCACTTCTAAGATTGGGTAAAAGGCAAAGATGTTCATTCTCACCACTTCTATTCAAATTGTACTGGAGCTTCTACTAGCACAATTTGGAAGAAAAAGGGAGGAAAGGGCATACATATCAGAGGAAACGAAAGTAGTGTAGACCATCATGCCTATGTGTAGATGGCATGGTGATCTACATAGAAAATTCTAGAGAAATTACAAAACAAATAATAACAACAACAACAACAAAAAACAACTCCTCAAGCTACTAAGTGAATTCAGCAAGGTCACAGGATACATGATCAATATACAAACAGCAAATTATATTTTTATGTACCTTTAGTGAATGACCTGAAAATAAAAATTAAGAATATGATTTCATTCATAAAAGCATTAAAAAGAATACCATGTTTAAGAATAAATTTAATAAAAGAAATGCAAGTTTTGTACACTGAAAGTTATAAAACATTGCTGAGAGAACTGTTTTAAAACATTTAAACAAATGGGGAAACATTCAATGTTCCTGGATTGGGAGACACACTATTAAGATGATGTTATTTCCAAATTGATCTATAGATTTTTATTCAGTCCTTATCAAAATTCCACCAGGTTTTCTTCAGAAACTGACAAGCAGATATTAAAAGTTAAGTGAAATGCAAAAGACTCAAAATATCCAAAAATATCTTGAAAAGAACAAAGTTGAGGACCCGTTTATGTATAGGAAGACTCAATATTGTTAAAATGTTAATTATTTCCAAATTTCTTTAAAGATGATGCACAATCTCAATCAAATAATAGGTTTTCTTAAAAGGACATCGACAATTTTATTCTAAAATTTATGTGGACAGTCAAAAGACCTAGGTAGCCAAAACAACTTATGTGTACTACATAAAAAATTATCTTGTAATGGTCCATAGGCCTAAATATAAGATCTAAAACCATTAAAATTTTAAAGAAAAATAGGATAAATTTTAATGGCATTGGTTAGGTAAAGCTTTCATAGATATGACCCAAAAAGCATGAACTCTAAAAGAAAATATTTATATATTTGTCTTCATTAAAAATTAAAAATTCTTCTCTTCCAAAAGATACTGTAAAGAAAATGAAAATCAAAGCACAGACTTGGAGAAACTTGCAAACATATATCCAAAAAAAGGACTTGTATCTAGAATATAAAACAGTTCAACAATGAGAAGACAACCCAATCAAAAAATGGGCAAACATTGGAGCAGACACTTCACCAAAGATGTACAGATTAAGTTTGTGAAATATACTCAAAACCATTAGTCATTAGGGAAATGCAAATTTAGACCAAAATAAGACACCAGCACACCTTCTTTAGAGTGGCTAAAATGTAAAATACTGACCAAACCATGTTTCACCAAGGACATGGAGTAACTGGAACTCTCATACACTACAAATAAGAATCTAAAATAACAAATCCTTTAGAAAACAGTTTGGCATCTTCTTAAAAAGTTACACATACATGTACCATACCATAAACCCACTTGTAGATATTTATTCAAGAGAAGTAAAAGCATATATCCGCTCAAAGACTAGTACATGAATATTTTTATTTATTTATTTTCAATATATGAAGTTTATTATCAAATTGGTTTCCATACAACACCCAGTGCTCATCCCAAAAGGTGCCCTCCTCAATACCCATCACCCACCCTCCCCTCCCTCCCACCCCCCATCAACCCTCAGTTTGTTCTCAGTTTTTAAGAGTCTCTTATGCTTTGGCTCTCTTCCACTCTAACCTCTTTTTTTTTTCCTTCCCCTCCCCCATGGGTTTCTGTTAGGTTTCTCAGGATCCACATAAGAGTGAAACCATATGGTATCTGTCTTTCTCTGTATGGCTTATTTCACTTAGCATAACACTCTCCCGTTCCATCTATGTTGCTACAAAGGGCCATATTTCATTCTTTCTCATTGCCATGTAGTACTCCATTGTGTATATAAACCACAATTTCTTTATCCATTCTTCAGTTGATGGACATTATAGGCTCTTTCCATAATTTGGCTATTGTTGAGAGTGCTGCTATAAACATTGGGGTACAAGTGCCCCTATGCATCAGTACTCCTGTATTCCTTGGGTAAATTCCTAGCAGCACTATTGCTGGGTCATAGGGTAGGTCTATTTTTAATTTTTTGAGGAACCTCCACACTGTTTTCCAGAGTGGCTGCATCAATTTGCATTCCCACCAACAGTGCAAGAGGGTTCCCATTTCTCCACATCCTCTCCGGCATCTATAGTTTCCTGATTTGTTCATTTTGGCCACTCTGACTGGCGTGAGGTGATATCTGAGTGTGGTTTTGTTTTGTATTTCCCTGATGAGGAGTGACGTTGAGCATCTTTTCATGTGCCTGTTGGCCATCCAGATGTCTTCTTTAGAGAAGTGTCTATTCATGTTTTCTGCCCATTTCTTCACTGGGTTATTTGTTTTTTGGGTGTGGAGTTTGGTGAGCTCTTTATAGATTTTGGATACTAGCCCTTTGTCCGATATGTCATTTGCAAATATCTTTTCCCATTCCGTTGGTTGCCTTTTAGTTTTGTTGGTTGTTTCCTTTGCTGTGCAGAAGCTTTTTATCTTCATAAGGTCCCAGTAGTTCATTTTTGCTTTAAGTCCCTTGTCTTTGGGGATGTGTCAAGTAAGAAATTGCTACGGCTGAGGTCAGAGAGGTCTTTTCCTGCTTTCTCCTCTAGGGTTTTGATGGTTTCCTGTCTCACATTCAGGTCCTTTATCCATTTTGAGTTTATTTTTGTGAATGGTGTGAGAAAGTGGTCTAGTTTCAATCTTCTGCATGTTGCTGTCCAGTTCTCCCAGCACCATTTGTTAAAGAGACTGTCTTTTTTCCATTGGATGTTCTTTCCTGCTTTGTCAAAGATTAGTTGGCCTTACGTTTGTGGGTCTAGTTCTGGGGTTTCTATTGTATTCCATTGGTCTATGTGTCTGTTTTTGTGCCAATACCATGCTGTCTTGATGATGACAGCTTTGTAGTAGAGGCTAAAGTCTGGGATTGTGATGCCTCCTGCTTTGGTCTTCTTCTTCAAAATTACTTTGGCTATTCAGGGCCTTTTGTGGTTCCATATGAATTTTAGGATTGCTTGTTCTAGTTTCGAGAAGAATGCTGGTGCAATTTTGATTGGGATTGCATTGAATGTGTAGATAGCTTTGGGTAGTATTGACATTTTGACAATATTTATTCTTCAATCCATGAGCTCAGAATGGTTTTCCATTTCTTTATATCTTCTTCAATTACCTTCATAAGCTTTCTATAGTTTTCAGCATAAAGATCTTTTACATCTTTGGTTAGATTTATTCCTAGGTATTTTATGCTTCTTGGTGCAATTGTGAATGGGATCAGTTTCTTTATTTGTCTTTCTGTTGCTTATTATTAGTGTATAAGAATGCAACTGATTTGTGTACATTGATTTTGTATCCTGCAACTTTGCTAAATTCATGTATCAGTTCTAGCAGACTTTTGGTGGAGTCTATCGGACTTTCCATGTATAATATCATGTCATCTGCAAAAAGTGAAAGCTTAACTTCATCTTTGCCAATTTTGATGCCTTTGATTTCCTCTTGTTGTCTGATTGCTGATGCTAGCACTTCCAACATTATGTTAAACAACAGCGGTGAGAGTGGACATCCCTGTCATGTTCCTGATCTCAGGGAAAAAGCTGTCAGTTTTTCCCCATTGAGGATGATGTTAGCTGTGAGCTTTTCATAAATGGCTTTTATGATCTTTAAGTATATTCCTTCCATCCCGACTTTCTCGAGGGTTTTTATTAAGAAACGTTGCTGAATTTTGTCAAAGGCCTTTTCTGCACCGATTGACAGGATCATATGGTTCTTATCTTTTCTTTTATTAATGTGATGTATCACATTGATTGATTTGCGAATGTTGAACCAGCCCTGCATCCCAGGAATGAATCCCACTTGATCATGGTGAATAATTCTTTTTATATGCTGTTGAATTCGATTTGCTAGTCTCTTATTGAGAATTTTTGCATCCATATTCATCAGGGATATTGGCCTGTAGTTCTCTTTTTTTACTGGGTCTCTGTCTGGTTTAGGAATCAAAGTAATACTGGCTTCATAGAATGAGTCTGGAAGTTTTCCTTCCCTTTCTATTTCTTGGAATAGCTTGAGAAGGATAGGTATTATCTCTGCTTTAAACGTCTGGTAGAACTCCCCTGGGAAGCCATCTGGTCCTGGACTCTTATTTGTTGGGAGATTTTTGATGACTGATTCAATTTCTTCACTGGTTACGGGTCTGTTCAAGCTTTCTATTTCCTCCTGATTGAGTTTTGGAAGCGTGTGGGTGTTTAGGAATATGTCCATTTCTTCCAGGTTGTCCAGTTTGTTGGCATATAATTTTTCATAGTATTCCCTGAAAATTGCTTGTATCTCTGAGGGATTGGTTGTAATAATTCCATTTTCATTCATGATTTTATCTATTTGGGTCATCTCCCTTTTCTTTTTGAGAAGCCCGGCTAGAGGTTTATCAATTTTGTTTATTTTTTCAAAAAACCAACTCTTGGTTTCGTTGATCTGCTCTACAGGTTTTTTTTAGATTCTATATTGTTTATTTCTGCTCTGATCTTTATTATTTCTCTTCTTCTGCTGGATTTAGGCTGTCTTTGCTGTTCTGCTTCTATTTCCTTTAGGTGTGCTGTTAGATTTTGTATTTGGGATTTTTCTTGTTTCTTGAGATAGGCCTGGACTGCAATGTATTTTCCTCTCAGGACTGCCTTCGCTGCATCCCAAAGCATTTGGATTGTTGTATTTTCATTTTCGTTTGTTTCCATATATTTTTTAATTTCTTCTCTAATTGCCTGGTTGACCCATTCATTCTTTAGTAGGGTGTTCTTTAACCTCCATGCTTTTGGAGGTTTTCCAGACTTTTTCCTGTGGTTGATTTCAAGCTTCATAGCATTGTGGTCTGAATGTATGCATGGTATGATTTCAATTCTTGTATACTTATGAAGGGCTGCTTTGTGACCCAGTATGTGATCTATCTTGGAGAATGTTCCATGTGCACTGGAGAAGAAAGTATATTCTGTTGCTTTGGGATGCAGAGTTCTAAATATATCTGTCAAGTCCATCTGATCCAATGTATCATTCAGGGCCCTTGTTTCTTTATTGACCGTGTGTCTAGATGATCTATCCATTTCTGTAAGTGGAGTGTTAAAGTCCCCTGCAATTACCACATTCTTGTCAATAAGGTTGCTTATGTTTGTGAGTAATTGTTTTATATATTTGGGGGCTCCTGTATTCGGCTCTTAGACATTCATAATTGTTAGTTCTTCTTGATGGATAGACCCTGTAATTATAATATAATGCCCTTCTTCATCTCTTGTTACAGCCTGTAATTTAAAGTCTAGTTTGTCTGATATAAGTATGGCTACTCCAGCTTTCTTTTGACTTCCAGTGACATGTTAAATAGTTCTCCATCCCCTCACTCTCAATCTGAAGGTGTCCTCAGGTCTAAAATGAGTCTCTTGTAGACAGCAAATAGATGGGTCTTGTTTTTTTATCCATTCTGATACCCTATGTCTTTTGGTTGGCGCATTTAGTCCATTTACATTCAGTGTTATTATAGAAAGATATGGGTTTAGAGTCATTGTGATGTCCGTAGGTTTCATGCTTGTAGCAATGTCTCTGGTACTTTGTCTCATAGGATCCCCCTTAGGATCTCTTGTAGGGCTGGTTTAGTGGTGACGAATTCCTTCAGTTTTTGTTTGTTTGGGAAGACCTTTATCTCTTCTTCTATTCTAAATGACAGACTTGCTGAATAAAGGATTCTCGGCTGCATATTTTTTTCTGTTCAACACATTGAAGATCTCCTGCCATTTCTTTCTGGCCTGCCAAGTTTCAGTAGAGAGATCGGTCACAAGTCCTATAGGTCTCCCTTTATATGTTAGAGCATGTTTATCTCTAGCTGCTTTAAGAATTTCCTCTTTATCCTTGTATTTTGCCAGTTTCACTATGATATGTTGTGCAGAAGATGGATTCACATTACGTTTGAAGGGAGTTCTCTGTGCCTCTTGGATTTCAATGCCTTTTTCCTTCCCCAGATCAGGGAAGTTCTCAGCTATTATTTCTTCAAGTACACCTTCAGCACCTTTCCCTCTCTCTTCCTCCTCTGGAATACCAATTATGCGTATATTATTTCTCTTTAGTGAATCACTTAGTTCTCTAATTTTCCCCTCATACCCCTGGATTTTTTTTTTTAATCTCTCTTTCTCTCAGCTTCTTCTTTTTCCATAATTTTATCTTCTAGTTCACCTATTCTCTCCTCTGCCTCTTCAATCTGAGCCATAGTTGTCTCCATTTTATTTTGCAACTCACTGATAGCATTTTTTAGCTCCTCCTGGCTGTTCCTTAGTCCCTTGATCTCTGTAGCAAGAGATTCTCTGCTGTCCTTTATACTGTTTTCAGGCTCAGGGATTAATTTTATGACTATTATTCTAAATTCACTTTCTGTTATATTGTTTAAATCATTTTTGATCAGTTCGTTAGCTGTTGTTATTTCCTGGACGTTTTTCTAAGGGGAATTCTTCCGCTTGGTCATTTTGGATAGTCCCTGGAGTGGTGTGGGACTGCAGGGCACTTCCCCTGTGCTGCCTTGAATAACTTGCGTTGGTGGGCGGGGCCGCAGTCAGACCTGATGTCTGCCCCCAGCCCACCGCTGGGGCCACAGTCAGACTGGTGTGTGCCTTCTCTTCCCCTCTCCTAGGGGTGGGATTCACTGTGGGGTGGGGTGGCCTGTCTGGGCTACTTGCACACTGCCAGGCTTGTGGTGCTGGGGATCTGGCATATTAGCTGGGGTGGATTGGCAAGGTGCACAGGAGCGGGAGGGGCAGGCTCAGCTCGCTTTTCCTTTTGAGATCCGCTTCAGGAGGGGCCCTGCAGAACCGGGCGGGAGTCAGACCCGCGGGAGGGACGGATCTGCAGAAGCACAGCGTTGGGTGTTTGCGCGGTGCAAGCAAGTTCCCTGGCAGGAACTGGTTCCCTTTGGGATTTTGGCTGGGGGATGGGCGAGGGAGATGGCGCTGGCGAGCGCCTTTGTTCCCCGCCAAGCTGAGCTCTGTCGTCCCGGGCTCAACAACTCTCCCTCCCGTTGTCCTCTAGCCCTCCCGTTCTCTGAGCAGAGCTGTTAGCTTATAACCTTCAAGATGTCAAGTCCCACTTGCTGTCAGAACACACTCCCTCCCACCCCTCCGCTTTTGCAAGCCAGACTCGGGGGCTCTGCTTGGCCGGCAGGCCGCCCTCCGCCCTGGCTCCCTCCCGCCAGTCCGTGGCGCGCACACCGCCTCTCTGCCCTTCCTACTGGCTTCCGTGGGCCTCTCGTCTGTGCTTGGCTCCGGAGACTCCGTTCTGCTAGTCTTCTGGTGGTTTTCTGGGTTATTTGGGCAGGTGTGGGTGGAATCTAAGTGATCAGCAGGACGCCGGTGAGCCCAGCGTCCTCCTATGCCGCCATCTTCCCAGGATTCCAGTACATGAATATTTTTAGCATCTTTGTGAAAGCCCCAAACTGAAAACAATTCAAATGTTTATCAACAGGTAAATGGTTAAACAAATTGTGGTATATCCATACAATAGAATATTAACGTGAAAAAGAAAAAAATAAAGAGAAAGAAAAAAACATGAAAAAAAGTACAAACTATTGATACAACAGTATTGATACAACAACACGGGTGAATCTCAAAATAATTATGCTGAGTGTAAGATGCTAGATTTTTTTAATGTTTATTTTTGAGAGAGCGAGAGAGAGAGAGAGAGAGCGCACAAGCCGGGGAGGGGCAGAGAGAGAGGGAGACAGAGGATCTAAAGCAGGCTCTGCACCGACAACAGGGTCTGCAATGTGGAGCTTGAACTCACAAACTGTGAGATCATGACCTGAGTCAAAGTAGGTCACTTAACTGACTGAGCCACCCAGGTGCCCCAAGAAGCTAGATTTTGTTAAGAGTACTGTATGATTACATTTATATAAAATTATAAAAAATGAAAAGTAATATGTAGTGGGAAAAAAGCGTATCATTGTTTGCCTAGGATTTGGGGAAGTGATAGGGGCAAAGGGAATCTTTTGAGGGTGATAAAAATATTCATCATATAGTGATGGTTTCACTGGTGTGTATATATATCAAAATTCATCAAATTGTACACTTGAAATGTCCAGCCTATTGTATATAAATTATACCTCAGTAGATCTATTAAATCAAGATCTTTCCTTGTATTTTAAAGCCTTCTTGAAAGTGCTGGTGTAAAGAAAATGTGTTCATTCAGAAAATAATGAGTATTCTAAACACCTGATCTCTGTGCCAGTTGCAGGTTATCATTCATATGGTAAAATATATGAATTAGAAAAACAATCTTGCCATGAGTGCTGTAGTGTCCATGACGGAGAATGATCCAACTAGAAGAATCACTGGAGGAAAATAAGCAATTGACACAAAGTAACACAAGGTCCCCTGTAACGTTAGGCCCCAGGCAACCTGTATTCCTATTTTAACTGTTGGCATTTTGACATTGGCAAGAGTAAGTTAAGGAATACTTCTGAGTGGAGGAGTCTTGACTGAGGATTTATCAAGTACATGTGCTTGAACTGCTTTCATTTTTACATCTTTAGCTTTTCTATAGCATAATAGATGGTGCACTCTCTAAGTCTGAATACGGTGCAAAACTTTATCAGGAATCTAAGAATCAGTCAGGGTATTGAGATCGACTCCAGAAACATCTCATATGTTCTTGCCACTGTGTAGGTGAACTAGTAGTATATTATTCTTTATGAAGGTGTACCTAATACTTGGTATAGCCCAAGAAAAGTTTCTGGAAGCAATTGGAAGTTATTCTCTGAAGACTTGGAGAATGCTGATTTGATTATTTTTTTTAATAAAATATTGGTGATCAAATAAAAGAGAACCAGAAAGAGAACTAGAAATTAAATACTTAAAACTCAGTCTGGATGTTCTCTTTTCAGAAATTTTCAGAGACTACAATTTTTTCTTTGAAATACTGGGAAAATGTGATTCTTTGTGGATGATTCAAAATGGATGATTTTTAGAAACATCCCAAAATTATTTGAAACAGGTTATTCTTGTAACAAGTCCAGTGGATCACATGACCAATAAACTTGGGTAATACCATCTCGATGTATATGGTTATGAGACTTGCGTTCCTGTGTGGCTAGAAAGTTGACTTGAGAGGAAATGGGGCCAAAGCCAGGCTTTCTGTAAGACCTGCTTGGGATTGTGGTCCCACTCCTCCACATCATCTTCCTCCCACAGCGACCCAGTGCTGGGTGGATTTTCTGGGAGAGAGTGGGTGTTTCATGATTCCCTTCGTTGGAGTGAATAATTGAAAGTGAAGAGGGATATGTTAGTGCTTCTTTGAAGGATGTAATTAGGTAATATCATGCAAGAAGGAAACTGTCATAAAGCTAATAAAATGCAAATGAGAAGGAACTGCAGCGCTGCTCATCTGCATCATCTCATTTGCAGAATTTAAGATGAAACAATAGAGATGAACCAAGAAGTTACATATACTCATCAGAATTGCTGGAGAGTCCTGACCTCTGGCCATCAATCAGAGGGGAACATCCACTACTGAAAGTTGTCTTCACTGTACTTGGATCTGAAATAGAAAGAGAGGATAAAAAGTGGTATGCTGAATGAAAGTGAGGTAATTCTCTTATTGTAGAGATAGTACTCAAACTTCTCTAACTCATGAGCTGTCTGGGAACATTCGACCCATTCATACCTGGATTCTCTTGCCCACAGAGATGTCAGGAAAATACTTCTGTTACTCCTTCTGAAGACTTCTTAATTCCAGGAGCTGAATATATCTCAAATTCACCGATGACTTTTGGTCATAATTTATCCAAATACTTTCGAAATGCATTTATATTTCCCGTGAAACCTACTTCTTGGGCTAATACATTTATTTTATAAGTTTCAAAAGTTGCCATTTCCCAATTCTAGGACTTTGAGGTGAGTAAGCAAATCTCTGTTCACCTAATTCATGTTACTTATTATTGCACAGATTTAATTACTCCAAAGTAATTAGATTTCTCATTTTCAGACTGAAAGTCCAAATCTAATGTTAAACAAAACACTCTTTGTATTTCCAATATCTCCAATCATTTTGGACTCGTCTTCCCCAGTTCTTTTCAAGTAATGACAAACTTGTTTCTGAGGCAGAGCAGTAAGAACAACATAAATCCTTTTCAACAGAAATATACCAGGATAAAGCTTTGTTTCCAGTATAATTTTAATAGTTTTCTTCATTTTCTAGACTTTTTTGGCTAATGCAGAATATTGGGTCCAGATTCTAGGGTCAACCTGTAATGACTCTTGGTCTTTTTCTTTCTTTCTTTCTTTCTTTTTTAATGTTTACTTATTTTTGAGAGAGAGACAAAGTGTGAGTGGGGGAGGGGCAGAGAGAGAGGGAGACACAGAATCCAAAGCAGGCTCCAGGCTCTGAGCTGTCAGAGCCTCGAACTCATAAACCCGGAGACCATGACCGAAGTTGGACACTTAACGGAATGAGCCTCCCAGGTGCCCGGGTCCTTTTCTTAAGTGAATTTCTGATAAGGGAGTCGTATTTTATAAGTGTGTATTTTGGATTATTTATTCCTAAATCCATTATTTTTCTCTCACACTCATTATCATATGTCTTAAGGCTCTGCTTACTGACATAGATTCATAAGATTATTCTGTAGTCTCTGTTATCTGAGGTGGCCCTCCACTAGAGAGATTTGTGTATCTTGGAATCTGAGACTTTGCTGTGTGGACCTTCCTCGCTATCACTTGTAAACTTATTCAACACTCTCTGCTGTATGGATCCTGAGTGATCCCGTGTGTTACTCTTCTTCATCCAGTGATGTGCCTGTCTTTATTCTTTATTTCCTGAGTCAGCATCCTAATGATGAAAAAAAATACAATTCCCCATCACCAGCCTATAATGATTCCACTGGGAATCATCTTTGAATATTTAAATAAGTGCCCAAAGATACTGGTTTCAGGAAAGCAAGGTTGGTGGGTATGTGTAGTTACTAATAATCTCTAAAATCTAATATGACCAAATCTATGACTCAAGAAACTCTAAGAGAGTAATAGAAGGGCTCCAATGGAATGTGACAATGGCCTATACTATCTCCCTAGGTTGAAACCCCAAGAAGAAATAAAAACAAATCCACTGGATTTTTTTTTAATTTACATCCAAATTAGTTAGCATATAGTACAACAATGATTTCAGGAGTAGATTCCTTAATGCCCCTTACCCATTTAGCCCATCCCCCCTCCCACAACCCCTCCAGGAACCCTCTGTTTGTTTTCCATATTTAAGAGTTTCTTATGTTTTGTCCCCCTCCCTGTTTTTATATTATTTTTGTTTCCCTTCCCTTGTGTTCATCTGTTTTGTCTCTTAAAGTCCTCATATGAGTGAAGTCACATATTTGCCTTTCTCTGACTGACTAATTTTGCTTAGCATAATGCCCTCCAGTTCCATCCACATAGTTGTAAATGGCAAGATTTCATTCTTTTTGCTTGCCAAGTAATATACCACATCTTCTTTATCCATTCATCCATCGATGGACATTTGGGCTTTTTCCATACTTTGGCTATTGTTGATAGTGCTGCACTACTAGGTATTTATCCAAGGGATACAGGTGTGCTTTTTTGAAGGGACATATGCACTCTACTGGATTTTATTTCCTTTATTTATCTATTTATTCATTTGAAGAATCCAGGAATTATGCTGCCATGGTTAAATGTTTATTTTTGTTTTAGTCTTGAATCATTTCATTTTGTTCAACTTCCCAGTGTGGATTCACCACCTGGTCCCTGTTGGGGTCCTTCTTATAAGTGAAGGTCACATCTATAATTCTTTGACCGCATGGTCCAGGAATAGGTTTGAACTCCTGAACCATGAGATCATGGACTCTTAACCAACTGAGCCACCCAGGCGCCCCTGGTTTTAGATATTATTAGCAACTACCCATACTCAATTGTCTTGCTCTTCTGAAACCAGAAATGCCCTGTGTCCCACTTCATATTTTCACCAACTTCTATGATGTAGAAGAAACTAGAAAATTCAGTATGCTTTCTTGAACAGCAACCTTGTTTCAGCTCTTTAATGAACCAGCTGTTCTCTGAGGCTGACACTAGGAACAACTACATGTAAATTTGACAAATCAAGACACAGCAGTGCCCTTTTCAAGTGTTCATCACACTTATTTTTGCTTCCAGAATTCAGTAATTAATCTAAAAAGCTAACTGATATGGCATTTCACTTACAAGCATCATAGATTAATTGGAAGAGCTAGTTACCCCTATTTGTTAATGATGTAAATGGTAATAGTTAATATTTATGGTTATTTCACCATATACCATGCCTTATTCTGAGTATCTTATATATATATTATATTATTTAATCCTAACAATAATATTATGAGGAATATTCTATTATTATACCCAATATATGGGTGAGGAAACTAAGGATCAAAGAATTTAAAGACCTTTTAAGATCACACAACTAATGAATGGTTGAAGCTGTCATTCAAACTCAGGTGTACTTGTCTTCTAGGCCTAAGGTTTGATTACATTGTGTCAAGTTTTAAAAAAAGATAAAATGTTTAGATGTGGAAGAAAGTATGATTGGAACAGAAAATTTGAATCAGGTTATGGAAAAAATCAAAAGCTGGTGACTTTGAAAGAAAGTAACTCTCTTGTCTGACTTTCCCTAGTATATCATTAGATCTAGAGCTGTCCTCATCGTGCCTTTTATAAAAAACTGTTCTGTATTTAAGTTTCTGATCAACACAGTATATTTACAAAATTGTACAGTCAGCAAAAGTACAAAGTATGAGTTATTCTAATCACATTGTTATGTAAAACCAACAGTGCTGGCAGTTTTGACCCAGAGTTACACAATATATTATTTTTCAGAGCCCTGATAATACATATACAAATTATCTGAGTGAGTTTTATCTATCGAAAAGAGGCTATTATATCACATTGACACATATATTTTCCCTTTATTTACCCGTGCTATTTTTTAAAATGTTTATTTATTTATCTTGAGAAAGAGAGAGAAAGAGAGAGAGGTGAGAGAGCACGCACAAGTGGGGGAGGGGCAGAGAGAGAGAGGGAGAGAGAGAATCCCAAGCAGGCTGTGCACTGTCAGCACAGAGCCCAACATGGGGCTCTATCTATCTCACAAACTGTGAGATCATGACCTGAGCCAAAACCAAGAGTCAGTCACTTAACCAACTGAACCCTGCAGATGCCCCTATTTATCCATGCTGTTTTTAATGTGGGGATTTCACCCACATTACACTTCTTCCCTAGAGGAAATTTGTGATGGCAGCAATATTCATTTGGAAAATTTTAGTCAGAGTAGTTACACATAAAGTCCTATTTGGTGAAAATTGATACACAAGGAGACAATAAATGATAAATAGACATCTAAAAGAGACAATAAACGCACCTGGGTGGCTCAGTTGGTTGAGCGTCCAACTCTTGGTTTTGGCTCAGGTCATGATCTCACAGTTTTGTGAATTCATGCCCCACGTTGGGCTCTGTGCTGACAGTGCAGAGCCTGCTTGGGATTTTCTCTCTCTCTCTCTCTCCCTCTCTCTCTCTCTCTCTCTCTCCCCCCACCCCCACTCATGCTGTTTCTGTCTCTCTCAAACATAAATAAACTTTTAAAAAATTTTAAAAATAACGAATAAATAAAAGAGATCATAAAAGTTACTCACAGCTTTGTATAAATTTGGCAGTAATAATCAGGAAGTAGGTCTCAAAATTCACCGGCCCTGAGTTTGTTACTACTTTGAAACAACCTCTTGGTATAAGTAACTTAAAGAGAAAAAATGTAAAGTTATATGCAAAATAATGAGTTAACAGGATATTTTGCTTTTTGGATTGTTGTTGGGAGCCATAGAAATGGAGCTCTTTGTTTTAATTTTTGGTCTAAGTTACAAGCTAAATTGGTCATCTTTGTCCCTGAATTTAGGTTACCCACACAAATTTTGCTCTGTATTAATGCTTACCTGTAGAATTACTACCAAAGAGACTTGGCCGTACCTCATGGAGAAAGTGTGTGTGTGTGTGTGTGTGTGTGTGTGCGCGCGCGCGCACGCCTGAGCGTGCGCGCGCGTAGGAACTCATCCCAGGACTCACAGAATGGAGGTCACAGGTTCCCATAGAAAGTACCCTTTATTGGCTTCGGAGTCAGACAGGACTAGGTTTGAATGGTGGCTTCTTTTCTCATAACTGTATCACTTATACAGAAATCAGAAATTGCCTCCTGGTTGACATGTTGTCCGCTCTAGCACACTGCATCCCCCACTGCTGCCTCATCCAACACAGTCTCTATTAGAAAAGACAGCTTGCACCTGTTCCTGATGATTCAAAGTTGTCCTTAAAAAGATATCTAGGGACAGCAAGGAACTGGAAATCAATAGAAAAGTCATTCCACTCTGAAAACATTGTTTTTCTTTAGCGTCTCTAATAGAGAAGTACCTCAAGTTGTTTATTGTCTCACCCCTATTATATTGAGTCAGGATATAAAATACTGTATATCCTGTGAATGACCGGTTCATGCTGGATTACTTTCATCACTTTTCTTGGGGTTAAAAGAAACACAAATATCATGGAATCTCAGTGTTATGGACTGAATGCTCATATGTTAAAATTCATATGTGGAAGCCCTAACTCACAGTGTGATGACATATGGAGGTGACACCTTTGGAAGGTAATCAGGCTTAGACAAAGGTCATGGGGATAGGGTGCCCCGTGATAGGATCATTGTCCTTATAAGAAGAGGAATAGAAACCAGAGCTCTCTCTTCCATGTGAGGATATAGTGAGAAGAAAGCCATCTGCAAGACAGGAAGAGTTCTTACTGGGAACCAAATCTGCCAGCACCATGATCTTGGACTTCTGAACCTCCAGAACTATGAGAAATTAAATATCTGTTTTTTGTGTCACCCAGTCTATAGTATTTCATTATAGCAGCCTGAGCTAAGACACTCAATTACATATTATTTCTCCGGAAATTAACTTCCCAACAACCTCATATATTCATAACACAATTGAGAAACATCAAGTGTTTTTTTTAAGGGCCATGAAAATCTCCTATCACCACAACCACTTCCCCTGCCAAGATAGAGATGCTAAAAGCTAACAAGAAATGTAGAGCTCTACTGATTACAAGTGCATTGACAGACACATGCAACAGCTGACAGCCTGACAAGGTTAGAGCCACAACACTTTAGACACAGAGACAACTATCTGATGCTTTTACTTTCATTTTTTATCGAAATATAGTTGCCATATAACATTGTGTAAGTTTAAGGTGTACATGTCGATTTGACACATTTATATTGCAGTATGATTACCAAACACCTCTATCAAGAAATAGAGCTCACACCTCACCAAGTTACACAATTGTCATTTATTTTTTATGGTGGGAACAATTAAGATCCAGTCTCTTCACAACTTTGAAGTTTATAATGCGGTATTGTTGACTATAATCACAATACTGCACGTTAGCTCTCCAAGATTTATTTATCTACCAGTTCCCAGTTTGTACCCTTAAATAACCCCCAATTCCCCCACCTTTCAGTCTCTGGTAACTACCATTCTACTCTACTTCTATTTTTATGAGTTTGGCTTTTTTAGATTCCACATATAATGATATCACACAGTATTTGTCTTTCTCAGTCTAACTTATCTCACTTAGCAAAATGCCCTCAAAGTCCATCTATGTTGCTGCAAATGGCAGGATATCCTACTTTCTCATGGCTGAATTATAATATATATATATATATACGTATATATATTTATATAATAATGTATAATATATATTTCATGTTCTTTATCCGTTCATCTGTTGATGGACACTTGGGTTGTTTCCATATCTTATCTATTGTGAATAATGCTACAGTAAACATAGGAGTGCAAATCCTTTCAATACCCTGTTTTCATTTCTTTGGGATATATACTCAGAAGTGGGATTGCTAAATCATATGGTAGTTCTATTTTTAATTTTTTGAGAAACCTATATACTGTTTACCATAGTGCTGAATAAATTTATATTCCCTTCAATAGTGTATAAGAGTTCTCATCTCCACATTCTCACACTTGTTATCTCTTATCTTCTTGATGATAGTCATTCTAATAGGTGTAGGGTGATATTGTGGTTTTGATTTGAATTTTCCTGATGATTAGTGATGTTGAGTATATTTTCATGTATCTGTTGGTCATTTGGATGTCTTCTTTGGAAAAATGTGTATTTAGTTCTTCTGTCCATTTTTTAAATTAGATTGTTTTTCTTGATATGTTTTGGAATTAACCTCTTATCCAATGTACAGTTTGCAAATACTTTCACCAATTCTATAGTTTCATTTTCATTTTGTTAATTCTTTCTTTTGCTTCATAGAAGCTTTTTACTTTGACATATTCCCACTTGTTGACTTTTGCTTTTGTTGCTTATGCTTTTGGTGTTATATCTAAAAAATCATTACCCAGTGCAATGTCAAAAGAGTTTCTTCCTTATATTTTCTTCTAGGAGTTTTACAGTATTGGATCTTGTGTTGAAGTCTCTAATCCATTCTGAGTTAGTTTTTGTGAGTGGTGTAAGATAGGCATCCAATGTCAATTTTATGCATGTGGTTGTCCAGTTATCCCAGCATCCTTTGTTTAAGAGACTACCTTCCCCTATTGAGTGTTCTTGGTTCCCTTTTCAAATATTTATTGACCACATGTGCTGGATTATTTCTGGGCTCTCTACTCTCTTCCACTGACCAGTGGTCTATGTGTATATTTTTGTGCCACTGTCATACTGTTTTAATTACTATAACTTTGTAGTATAGTTTGAAATCAAGAACTGTGACACCTCCTGCTTTGTTCTTCTTTCTCAAGATTGCTTTGGCTATTTGGGATCTTTTGTGGTTCCATACAAATTTTAGGATTTGTTTTATCTATTTCTGTGAAAAGTGCCATTGAAACTTTGATAGAGATCACAATGACTCTATAGAAGGCTTTGGTCAGTATGAACATTTTAACAATAATTTTTCAGATCTGTAAACAGGGAATACCTTCCCATTTGTGAGAGAGACAACGACTTTATAAAGCAGAACAATCTGAGTCAGCCCAGAGACACACTTCTTCAGATGCTCCAGTAGTGATTATTGGCATCACTATATTATAACAGAGGATACAAATTTTTTTTCAAAAAGATAACCCTCTCCCATCAATTATAAAATTGTGTTTTACCTACTTTGTTTAAGAAAGCAGAAAAATATCTGACTTTTTTACAAGATCATCCATGAAAACAATTAAAAATTTAAAATATTTTGGCACTTGAGGGAATATTTTCCTAATATGTAGAAAATTAATTTATGTTATCCAGTTTATTCTGGGATAAAAGAAGTACTCCTATCCTTGATAAGCTCTACCAGTGAGTCTCATCACATTTTTTAATGTGAGCTCCTTTCCCTCTTATAGATATAAGTGTGGCTAGTAATATTTAGGCTTGCAATTCTGAATATTATTCAGGTGAGAGCTTATGGGTGTTTCTTTGTGTCAGTTCTAAGCATGTGAATAAATAATTCAGTTGGTCTTTCTTGTGATTTACCAGATTCTCATCATCATTGGCTTGTCTCTGACACATAGAGTACCTGGGATATGGCCTATAAGAGACTAGAGAAAATGATATATTATCACATAGTGTTAGAGCTGAAAGAGGCTTGGGATATCTAATCCAAGAACTTTAATTTGTAGATGGAGAAATTGAGGTCCAGAAACTTGCTCAAGGTGAATGACTGGTTATCCCACAGACTGATTTCCAGTCCTGTCCAATACCTTCTCCATAAAGCTTCCCATCAAATGTGAGATAATGATGAAACATGTATGGTAACATTGAGATATTTTCAAAGGGTCCCAGAACCCATGAGTCAATCAAAATCATTATTTATACTTTTAATGAAAGTTACTATACAAGTAATAAGAATGCCAAATGATCTCCATTCATTAACCACTCTAAAAATGGTTAACTAAGTACCTAGTACAACAAACCATATTTACTAAAGGGGAAGTCAGTAAAAGATGTAAAGAAATCATTCCAATTCATGATAATCATTAGTTAGTAGTTTATTTCTCAAATCACTTTCCCAGGCCCAAGGTTCCAATGCAGTGACAGTGAACAGGGGCTCTCAGCAATGAAGCAGCTCTTCAGTTAATTGTTCCTTAATTTAGAGTTCTGCATAAAGTTTTTTTATTAAAAAAAATCTGTTGCTAGAAATAATCTGTGAAAACCATAAAAGTGCTACTTAAATATTTCACACAAAAGAAATTTGAATCTCATTGATATAAAGAGATCGGGAAATAGGTTTTCTACTATTGAAATTTCTCATCCGCTAATGCTTACTCCATCACCACCCTGGCTCTTCCGGTTTTTTCCTTTTGTGCATATCCACTAGAGAGAGATAAATTAAAGCGTTAAAAAAAGAAGTGTATATTAATTGTAGTAAATAAATGAATATTAATTGTACTAAATAAATAGTAAAACACAAAGAGAAAAATCATTTTATTCCACACCCAGAGGTGGGTAATCACAGGAAGATATATCTTCACAGGAAGATATATCCTTCCATTTTTTTCTTGAGATATATATATATCATATATATATAATAGATCATAGATGTATATAATAGATCATATATATATGATATATATATCATATATATATAAGCCACACACACAATTTCTCACACACATGTATGTGTGCATAATTTTATAATCTGAATTTTTCTACTCATGTATTCAATCAAATATTTCCTTATTTTTTTAATTTTTTTTTAACTTTTATTTATCTTTGAGAGACAGAGAAAGACAGAGCGTCAGTGGGGGAGGACCAGAGAGAGGGAGACACAGAATCTGAAGCAGGCTCCAGGCTCTGAGCTGTCAGCACAGAGCCCAATGAGGGGCTTGAACTCACTGACTGCAAGATCATGATGTGAGCCGAAGTCTGATGCTCAACCGACTGAGCCACCCAGGCGCCCCTAAATATTTCCTTATTTTAAAAAATATTTTAGGGGCTCTTGGGTGGATCAGTCAGTTAAGCCTCCAACTCTAGATTTTGGCTTGATTTTGACCATGATCTCATGGTCATGGGATCCAGCCCCACATCAGGCTCCACACTGAGCATGGGACCTGCTTGGGTCTCTCTCTTTCCCTCTCTCTGCCGCTCCCTTGCTCACATGCACATGTTCCCACATGTGCATGTTTTCTCTGTCTCTCAAAATAAATATTTTAAATTCAATTTTAAGTAATTAATTTTTTTAATAATGCAACTTATAAACAATTTATAAATAAATAGAATAATTTAATTAATTCATTATGATTAAATAAATGAACCATGACTTTAAATGGCATAATTATAACCAATTTAACAAATCTATTGTTGCACATATAAGCTGTATCTAATTTTTCCCTATATAAATATGCTGTGATGAACATCCCTGTAAAATAGGTATACATACAAACATATATACTAGATGATTTCCTAAGGATATAGTTCTATAATTAAAACTGACAAGCCAAATTATACATACATCTCTTTTTTTTTAATTTTAGACAGAGAGAGAGAGCAGGGAAGAGGGGCAGAGGGAAAGAGAGAGAGAGAGAGAGAGAGAGAGAGAATCTTAAGTAGGCTCCACACTCAGCATTGAGCCCAATGAGGGGCTCAATTTCATGACCCTGGCATCATGACCTGAGCTGAAATCAAGAGTCAGATTCTCAACAGTCACCCAGGTGCCCCTATGCATCCATTTCTAAAGCCTCAATCCCTATTTTAACTTGCTCTACAGAAAGGAAATCCCAATTTATACTTGCCAAAGTACGTTACAAGAATGCCCTTTCCTCACAGACTGTTTTCCCAATTTTAATATGGGATAAATTTGAGGTTTCTAGATGTTGAATGGGAAAACTCAATAGATTTTCAGTGATTGGAGGTAAGAGAGAGTGGGAGGGATAATTGAAGAAGCAGAGCTCCTTAGAAAGATAAGAAGTGGTCAAATTTAAAGCACATGAAAAGGGGTCAACCTTAGATGGAATGGACCTCTCTTTCTTGGTATGTTGATGTAGTCAGGCAGGTGACTGGTAAGGGTATGAAGTTAAGGAAATCCCTCATAATACTTTCTAGTTTCACTTTGATGTAAAGAGAAAGAGAGAGAGAGAGAGAACAAGTGCAGCACAGAGCCTGACATGGGACTTGAACTCACAACCTGAGATCATGACCTGAGCCAAAGTCAGACGCTTAACTGACTGAGCCACCCAGATGCCCTCATTAGAATTACTTAAAATTTTACTGAAGATAATTTCATCTCAGTTAAAGATGATCATGACAGGCTGACATCAGCATCATGGTAGCATAAATTTCTGGCTTTTGTCCCCCTCTTATACACAACAAAAAAGTGGCACTCATCCATGAACAAAAATGTCTTTGTGGGGTCATGGGATATAGCACCATATGCCAAGGACCTGGGAGGAATCTCACCCAACTGGTGTTGAGTAAGAGACAGACAGACCTCAGTACAGGCTGTAGAACTGGAAAAAGTGTATGAACTAGTTCCATCCCCTCGCAGCCATAGTCTAGAAGCAGAGATAACGGACTTGGGCAGATATCAATGGATAAGAGAGCCTTTGTGGAAGTACAGGTTTCCAGAGAAGTTCCAGCACTCCACTGTAGGAAAAAAAGTGAGTTTAGATGCATTGGAGTGGTTAAGAGGAATGACTTGATTTTACCAGCATCGTTCCTCAGAATGGCACAATGTAGGGTCAAACTAGCTGGCCAGCTCTTTCTTCCACAGGGAAAGGAGAGTGGTGAGTGAATGCATGGCCTTCCTCAGCTGCGCAGGATGCTGCTAAAGAAACTAACTTCTCTCCTGCAGTATCCAAAAAACTAAATCAGGGGGCGCCTGGGTGGCGCAGTCGGTTAAGCGTCCGACTTCAGCCAGGTCACGATCTCGCGGTCCGTGAGTTCGAGCCCCGCGTCGGGCTCTGGGCTGATGGCTCAGAGCCTGGGGCCTGTTTCCGATTCTGTGTCTCCCTCTCTCTCTGCCCCTCCCCCGTTCATGCTCTGTCTCTCTCTGTCCCAAAAATAAATAAAACGTTGGAAAAAAAATTAAAAAAAAAAAAAAAAAAAAAAAACGAAATCAGGAGCTCCATGACTGGAGGAAGGGAGGAGATTGGAAAAGAGGCAGATAAGAACATTAGAGGGCATTAAAATGATGTGATTCCTGGTGGCTGCCTTCTGGACTCTAGCAAGAAGCCTTCCCCTAAAGCCACTGGGAAAACTTCATTTGAACATTCCCCCATTTGATCCCCCAAAGTCCCCAGGGCCACACCTACACCTCTTCCCATTCTGTAGCCAGATCCCTGTTCATGTCTTGAAAGAAGTGGGGAGAACAAGCTCAAGCAGACAGGGAACATGCACAGAAAACAGACTGGGGTCTCTGGATGAGGGAGAAATCACAAACTTGAGCTATAGTGCCACCTTCAAGAAAACAAAAGAGAAGTTAGCAGCAGCCAACCTGGCATATTGTAGGATTGAGAGAAGACATATAAACTTAAGAAACTGTATGGAGCAGTTATCCACTCAAAGTCAGAGAAAACGCCAGAATCTATAGCTGAACTGACAAAAGACATCTCTCAGCTGAAGGCAGTTAGTAAAGATTAGAGGAAGTGACTGCTATTTCAAATGTGAAAATAGCAATGCAAAACTCCAAGTAACATGAAAAATCAAGGAAATATGACATCACCAAAGTTCACAATAGTCCTCCAGTGGCAGAACCCAAAAACATAGAGACCCGCAATTTACCTGATAAAAAATTCAAAATAGCTGTTTTAAGGAAACTCAATGAGCTACACAAAAACACAGAAAGACAATTCAATGAAATCAGGAAAACAATACACAAACAAAATAAGAAATTAATGAGATAGAAATCATAAAAAGAACCACACAGAAATTCTGGAGCTGAAGAATTCAGTGAATGAAATAAAATATGCAATAGACAGCATCAATAGCAGAATAGATAAAACAGAAGGAAGAATTGGGGAGTTAGAGAATAGAAACTTTGAAATAACAGAGTAAGAAGAGAACAAAGAAAAAGGAATGAAAAAAAGTGAAGAAAACCTATGTGATCTCTCAGACACCATAAACAAAACAAAACAAAAACAAACAAAAAACAACAACAAAAAAAAACACAAAAAAACAAAAAACACCTAATACTCAAGTCATTGGAGTTCCAGGAGAGGAAAAGAGGTAAAAAACTTACTTAAAGAAATAATAGCTAGAAACTTCCCAAATTTGGGAAGAGATTTGGACATTCAATGTATGAAGCAAATAGATCACCCATTATTCCAATCCAAAATGATCATCTTCAAGATACATTATAGTAAAAAATATCAAAAATCAAAGACAAAGAATCCTAAAAACAGCAAATGAAAAAAAGATTGTAACCTACAAAGAAAGCCCCTGTAAGTTATCAGTGGATTTCTCAGCAAAAAATGTACAGGCCAACAGAAAGTAGGATGATATACTCAAAGTACTGAAAGAAAGAAAAAAATGCCAACCAAGAATAGTTTACCCAGCAAAGTTATTCTTCAGAAATGTGAATTATATTTTCCCAGAAAAACAAAAGCTGGGGGAGTTCATCACCACTGCCTTACAAGACATGCTGAAGGACTATCTTCAAGCTGAAATGAAAAGACATTAATTAGTAACATGATAACATACAAAAATACACAAAATATATGAAAAGTAAATATAGTCAACTTCAGAATTCTAACACTATAATATGATGGTGTATTAAGTAGTGTAAAGATTAAAGGACAAGAGTATTAAAAATAACTATAGCTATATAATTTAACAAATACACAATATTTAAAAAGGTAAATTGTGACATCAAATATAAAAGGAGGGGCACCTGGGTGGCTCAGTCAGTTAAGCGTCTGACTTTGGCTCAGGTCATGATCTCATGGTTTGTGGGTTCATGCCCCACATAGGGCTCTGTGCTGACAGCTTGGAACCTGGAGCCTGCTTCAGATTCTGTGTCTCCCTCTCTTTCTGCTCCTCCCCTGCTCATGCTCTGTCTCTCTCTCTCTCTCAAAAATAAGTAAACATTAAAAAAATTTTTTTAATATATATATATATATATATATATATATATATATGGAGTTGGGGTGCCTGGGTGGCTCAGTCGGTTGAGCATCCAACTCTTGATTTTGGCTCAGGTCATGATCTTACAGTTTGTGAGTTCAAGCCCCACATCGGGCTCTGCACTGACAGCACATGGAGACTGCTTGGAGTTCTTTCTCTCCTCTCTCTCTGCTCCTCCCTTTCACTTGTTCTCATACATGTACTTTCTCTCACTCTCCAAATAAATAAATGAACTTAAAAAATTTTTAAATATATAAAAGGAGTAAAAGGGGGTGGCTGGGTGATTCAGTTGGTTGAGCTTCTGACTTTGGCTCAGGTCGTGATCTCAAGGTTTGTGAGTTCAAGCCCCACACCCAGTTCATTGCTGTCAGCATGGAGCCCACTTCATATCATCTGTCCTCTTCTCTCTCTGCACCTCCCCTGCTTGTGCTCTTTCTTAAAAATAAATGAACATTTTTAAAAATGGAGTAAAACTTTTAGTATAAAGGGAAGTTAAGTGCTTTCAACAAAATAGACTTAAATTTATTTTTTAATGTTTTTATTAGTTATTTTGGAAAGACAGAGAAAGAGAGAGCATGGGAGGGGTGGGGTTACAGAGAGAGAGGGAGACACAGAATCCAAAGCAGTCTCCAGGCTCAGAGCTATCAGCACAGAGCCCGATGCAGGGCTTGAATCCGCAGACTGTGAGATCATGACCTGAGCTGAAGTCAGATGCTTAACCGACTGAGCCACCCAAATGCCCCAAAACAAATTTATGAGGCGTTTATTTAAGTCTTATGATAATCACCAAGGAAAAACTTATAACCTATTCACAAAAGATGAAGAGAAAGGGCAAAGGACTCAGTGCATGTCACTACAGAAAATCACCAATTCATAAAGAAAGATAGCAAGAGAGGAACAAGTGTACTACAAAACAGCCAGAAAGCCATTAATAACATGGCATTAGTAAGTCCTTATATATCAATAACTACTCTAAATGTAAATGGATTGAATTCTCCAATCAAAAGGCATGCACAGAGTAGCTGGATGGACTTATTTCAACTTTAAGGACACACATAGGCTCAAAGTAAAAGGATGGAAAAAGACATTCCATGCAAGTAGACACCAAAAAATAAAAATAAAAATGCAGGAGGAGCTATGCTTGTATAAAACAAAATAGACTGTAAGCCAAAAATGTCAACAAAAGACAAAGAAGGTTATTATATAATGATAAAGGGGTCAACTCATCAAGAGGTTATAACAATTATAAATATATGCACATGCAATATCGGAGCACCTAAATATATTAAGCAAATATAAACAGATATGAAGAGAGAAACAGACAGCAATACATTAATAGTAGGGGACTTTAATACCCCAAATTTCAATGATGGATAGATTATCCAGCCAGAAAATCAACCAGGAAATGTTGAACTTGAACCATACTTTAGACCAAATGGACCTAATAGACATATATAGAACATTTCATTCAACAGCGAAATATGTATTTTTCTCAAGTGAACATGGTATATTCTCAAAGATAGATCATATGATAGGACCCAAATCTGAAAAGATTGAAATCATACCAAGTATCTTATCTAACAACAATGGTATGAAACTAGAAATCAAGAACAGAAAAAGTGGCAAGTTTTTAAATATGCAGAAATCAACACACTCCTAAACAATGAATGGGTCAAAGAAGAAATCAAAAGAGGAATCAAAGAATATCTGAAAACAGATGAAAATGGAAACACAACATATCAAAACCTATGAGACACTGCAAAAGCAGTTTTGACGCAAGTTTATAGCAACAGATACATATATTAAGAAAAAAGAAAGACCTCAAATAAACAATCTAACTTTATACCTCAAAAAACACTAGAAAAAGAAGTACGAACAAAGGCCAAAGTTAGAAGAAGGAAATAACAAAGATCAGAGCTGAAATAAATGAAATAGAGACCCGAAAAACAATTGAAAATGTCAATAAAACTAAGAGCTAGCTTTTCGACAAGATAAACAAAATTGACAAACCTTCAGTCAAACTAAGAAAAAAGAAAGATATTCAAAAAACATAAAATGTAAAATGAAAGAGAAGACATTACAACTGATACCATAGAAATATATAAGATCATAAGAGACTACTATGAACAACTATATGCTGACAAACTAGATAACCTAAAAGAAATGCATAAATTCCTAGAAACACACAACTTACAAAGACTGACTTATGAACAGACAAATAATGAATAAGAAGATTGAATCAGTAATCCAAAATCTTCCAATAAAGAAATACACAAGACTAGATGGTTTTACTGGTGAATTCTACCAAACATTTAAAGAATTAACACTAATCCTTTTCAAACTCATTTTAAAAATTGGAGGAGGGGGGACATCTCAAACTCATTCTACGGAAACTAGAGAGGAGGGGGTGCACTCAAAGTCATTTATGAGGTCAGAATTATTCTGATACCCAAGGCATATAAGGATACCACAAAAAAAGAAAATGATAGACCAATATCCCTGATGAATATAGATGGAAATTTCTTAACAAAAACTTAGCACACTGAACCCAGCAGCATATTAAAAAGACTGTACACCATGATCAAGCAGGATTTATCAGTGGGATAAATCAGTGGGATCCAAATCAATAAATGTGACAGGCCATATTCAAAAAAAGGAAAGGTAAAAATTATGATCATCTCAATGGGTGTAGAAAAGGCATCTGACAAAATACAACATTCTTTTATGATAAAAACCCTTAACAACATACAGCATAATAAAGGTCATATACAACAAGCCCACAACTAATATCATACTCAATAGTGAAACGTTGAGGCTTCTACTCTAAGGTCAGGAACAAGACTAGGGTGCTCAATCTGATTATTCTAATTCAACATAGTACTGGAAGTCCTGGCTGGAGCAACCAAGTGAAATAAAGAACTAAAAGGAAAAACTGGAAAGGAAAAAGTAAAGTTGTCTTTATTTGTAGATGATATGATCAAATATATAGAAAACCCCAAAGACTCAAACAAAAAATAATTAATCAACAACCTCATTAAAGTTGCAGAATATAAAATCAATATACAGACATCAGTTGCATTTCTGTACCCTAACAATGGAATATTTGTGGTGGGGGGGGGGAGAATATCTCATTCACAGTAGAATTAAAAATAATTTTTTAAAAACTTCAGAATAAATTTAACCAAATAGATGAAAGGTCTGTACACTTGAAACTACAAGTCTTTGATAAAAGAAATTGAAGAAAACACACACAAATGGAACAATATCCTGTGTTTCTGAATTGGAAGAATTTTGCTAAGATGTCCAAACTACCCAAAGCCTTCTGTAGTTTCAATACAATCCCTATCAAAATTTCAATGGAATCAACAGAGAAAGTAATCCTAAAATTTATAGGAAACAGCCAAAAGACCCCAAGTAGCCAAAGCAATTCTGAGAGAGAAGAACAAAAATGGAGGCTTCACGTTTACTGATTTCAAACTATACTGCAACGTTATAGTAAGCAAAACAGTATGGTATTGGCATAAAAAAATAGATACACACACCAGTGGAACAGAATAGAGAGCCCAGAAATAATCCAGTGCGTATATGATCAACCAGTATTTGTCAAGGGAGGCAGGAATACTCAATGAGGAAACAATAGTCTCTTCAATAAATGGCGTGGGATAAATGGATAACCATATGCAGAAAAATGAAATTGCATACCTTTTTACACCACTGACAAAAATTAACTCAAAATGGATTAAAGACTTAAACATAAGACCTGAAACTATAAAACTCCTAGAAGAAAACATAGTCTCCAAAGTCTTGATATCAATCTTGGCAATGATCTTGGACTGACACCTTAAAACTGCAAGCAACAAAACAAAAATAAATATATGCAACTATATCACACTTAAAAGCTTCTGCACAGCAAAAGAAGCAATCAACAAAATGAAACAACAATTTACAGAATGGGAGAAAACGATTACAAGTCATATTTCGAATAAGGAATTATATCCATTACATACAGAAAGAACTCATACAGCTCAGTAGAAAAATAACAATCTGATTAAAAATGGGAAGAGGATCTGAAAAGACCTTTTTTTCCAAGGAAGACATACAAGTGGTCAACAGGTACATGAATAACATATAATTACATATAACAAATATTTTTAAAGTTTTTAAGCTTGTTGCTTTAAAATATCTAGCCATTAAATTGAAGTTTTAGTTAACATGAGAAAATCTTTGTCATATACCCAACTTGTTATATAACTATATAAAATCTATGTAATTAAAAACTAGAGAGAAATACACACACACAAAAAAAATGCTCAACATCACTACTCATCAGGAAATGCAAACCTAAATCACAATGAGATTTCACCTCATACCTGTCAGAATAACTAACAGGACAAGAGATAAGAGACAAAAAAGACAAGAGATAACAAGTGTTAGTGAGGATGTGGAGAAAAGAGAACACCTGTGCACTGTTAGTGGGAATGTAAATTGGTACAGCCATTGTGACAAATGGTATAGAGATTCCTCAAAATTTAAAAATAGAATTACCATGTGATTCAGCAATCCCACTTCTGGTGTATATCCAAAGAAAATGAAAACAGGATATCCTATGTTTATTGTAGCATTATTCACAATAACCAAGATAGAGAGACAACCTAAGTTTCCATCAACAGATGAGTGAATAAAGCAAATGTGATTTTGCACACACACATGCACGCACACGTGCAACAATATTATTCAGCCTTGAGAAAGAAGGAAATCCTGTCATTTGTGACAACATGGATGGACCTTGGGTCATTATGCTAAGCGAAGTCAGTCAGTCAGAAAAAGGCAAATATTACATGATCTCAGGTATATGTGGAATCTAAAAAAAACAAACAAGTGAAAACAGAGTAGAAGAGTGGTTACCAGAGGTTGGGGAGTGAGGGAACTGGAGAGAGTTGGTCAGTGGGTGCAAACTTCCTGTTACAAGATAAATAAGTTATGAGGATTAAGTCCACAGCATTGTGATTATAGTTAACAGTACTGTATCATATAAAGTTTGTAACAAAGTAGATCTTAAATGTTTGCCCCACAAAAAGTAGTGGTAATTATGTGACATGATGAAGGTGTTAGCTAAGGCTGTGGTGAAAATCATATTGCAATACATAAGTATATCAAATCAGCACATGTATATTTTAAACTTAGACAATATTATATGTCAATTATATTTCAATAAAGCTGACAAAAATAAAATAGTATATAGGCAAAAAATAAAATAAAACAAAGCAGAACATCCCTTAAAGAAAAGTTGATAATAACAGATACATAAACATTCAGTTAAGGAAAGGTGCAATGTTGGGGTTTTTAAGTGTTTATTTATTTTGAGAGAGAGAGAGAGAGAGAGAGAGAGAAAATCCCAAGCAGTCGCCACACTGTCAGCGCAAAGCCCAATGTGGGGCTTGAATTCACAAACCATGAGATCATGACCAGAGTCAAAATTAAGAGTAAGATGCTTAGGGGCACCTGCGTGGTTCAGTTGGTTAAGCATCCAACTTCGGCTCAGGTCATGATCTCACGGTTTGTGGGTTCAAGCCCTGCACTGGGCTCTGTGCTGACAGCTCAGAGCCTGGAGCCTGCTTCCAATTCTGTGTCTCCCCCTCCCCACTAGTGCTCTGTCTCTCTCTGTCTTTCAAAAATAAATAAACATTAAAAAAATTTTTTTAAAAAGTGCTGGCTTCAGCAGCACATATACTAAAAAAATTAAAAAGAAAAAAAAAAGAGTAGGATGCTTAACTGACTGAGCCTCCCAGGCACCCCATGGAAAGGGGCAATGTTTCTTAAATATTTTTTTCTCATATTGCTCCTTAATTAATTTTGAAAAACTATATTATACCATCCACATTAAGTAATATCTAAAGATTTTCATTATAACTTAAAAAGATGATAGGATATAATTCTTAGAGCCTCATATATATCAGCATATTTAATTAAAATGGGTACATCACTTCTTTAATATTTTCAGTAGAATCTAAATAACCACTCAATTGCTACCACCACCCATTTTTAAAACTGCACAAACATGCTCTTAAGAGTTGGAAATTTACATCATTTAATTTTCTTATAAAACATGTATCTTATGAGAATGTTATCTAAATGTAATACACTTTCTGTTCTGAAGTATAGAAATAGAAATTCAAATTTTTAAATGTCCCATCATCATAAAGCTCTAAGTACTAGAAAATTTCCTCTGGATTGAGTTATTATCATAAAAAAATAGCAATACACACTTGGTCAAAACAACAGCAATTTATTTCATATTTTGAAATATGTTGTTAAATATAAAGAAGTAAAATTTCATTGGAAATAGGACTTGTTTTAAAAAGTTGGTTGGTGTATCCAATATTACTTATTGCTAGAATGAAATAGGGTTTGCTATCAATTCTACTCCTACTTTTTGTTTTCATAACTTTTAGTGCTAAGCAATTAAGCTCAAATAAATAAGTGGCTGGAAATAGAGAGAATTTTATTATACCACAGTCACTCAAGTCTTTTGTTCCTTCTAAGCTATAAGCCAAAATCACATAGTATTGTATAATCAATTATAGTAATGTATATCAGCTAATGCTTAACTGTAGTTGAAAGCAAAGAATTGGAAATCACCTGACTCACAAAATGACTTATTACCCAGTCATTACAGTCACTCACTTTCTCTTTTTCTGGGAAGTATCTCAAAAAGACTTTATTAAGACTTGTCAATTACTATTAATTATGCCTGTTACTCTTCCACTTACAAGTATTTGTTGTACTCAGTAAACTCAGAAAGGGTTCCAAAATCAAACTGTTGTTCGTTTTAATACATCTTTGCAATGTAATATTTTTTATAAAATACTTTTATTTTATTACGTGTTTTTATCAAAGTCTTAGAGCTGTGATTTGATGCCTACCTCATTCAATGGATGGTAAATATCTGCATAATCTATTTGACAATGCCAACTCTCATTGTCAACTCAATCAGCCAAATAAGAAAAAAAAAATGTGACTTCATGTCTTAATTTAAATAAACATATTACCATGCATCCCCATGACAGTCATCTAACTAATGACATTTTATTCGAAGATAGATAAACAAATACACAAAATAGACAGACTTCCCAAGAATGAAACACAGTTTGCTGCCTTTCCTATTTCTTACTGATGCTCTACTTAAAACCAGCCCAAAACCAGCCCTCAGGAGGGGCGCCTGGGTGGCTCAGTTGGTTGAGCGTCTGACTTCTGCTCAGGTCATGATCTCACAGTTCATGAGTTCAAGCCCCACATTGGGCTCTGTGTTGATAGCTCAGAGCCTGGAGCCTGTTCGGACTCTGTGTCTCCCTCTCTCTCTGCCCATCCCTCACTAGTACTCTGTCTCTCTCTCAAAAATAAATAAAAACATTAAAAAATAAATTTAAAAAAACCCAGCCTTCAGGAAAGATATGTTTTTGACCAGGAAATTGAACAGGTGAGATCATGTTGAAGAAAAACTGTCATCACTGCTACTGCAATCTATAATATATATTATATTACCCTTATATTACCCCTGGATCAGATTGCTAATGAGAGATTATGCCAATATTTGAAATCACCTCTCCTAACTCTGTGATACACTAGCCTCTCCTAACTCTGTGATACACTAGAGAAGTCTCATTAGAATTACTTAAAAATTTACTTACGATAATCCTGTCTCAGCTAAAGGTAATCATGGCAGATACAGATCTAAATTTATAACACCTAACATGGGTGAAAATGACAGTTCCTAATGGGAAGCTTCACCCTTAACAGAATTACGTGAAAGACGGTTATACTGAGATAACTTGAAAAGGAAGATTTGCCTAGTCAAGATTGTAAATTGTCCCTTTGTTTGGTATCCTGAGGCAATGAGCTTATTTAGATTTGGGGTATATGAGAAATGTGTTCTGCTTTGTAAAGAGAAGAAAGACAAATGTTGGGGCGCCTGGGTTGCTCAGTCAGTTGAGCCTCAGACTTCAGCTCAGATCATGATCTCACGGTTCGTGGGTTGGAGCCCTGCATCAGGCTCTGTGCTCACAGCTCAGAGCCTGGAGCCTGCCTCCAATTCTGCTCTCCCTCTCTGTCCCTCCCTCGCTCATGCTCTGTTTCTCTCTGTCTCTCAAAAATAAATAAATGTTAAAAAAAAATTTAAAAAGAAGAAGAAAAGAAAGGCAAATGTAAAAAGTGAAGGGAAGAAAAGGGAAAAAACAGGGGGCCTCCAGCCCAGAAAAACTGACCCAGCACAGTGAAAGTCATTCCATGAACCAGGTGGGTTTGAGCCTTAAAAAAAAAAAGTGCATATGGTAAATCATAGGTTAGAAGCAAACTGATTTGTCAAGGGCACTATTATTTTTTTTTATTTTTTTTAAAGTTTATTTATTTTTGAGAGAGAGAGACAGAGCATGAACAGGGGAGGGGCAGAGAGAGAGGGAGACACAGAATCTGAAACAGGCTCCAGGCTCTGAGCTGTCAGCACAGAGCCCGACGCGGGGCTCGAACTCACGGACTGTGAGATCATGACCTGAGCCGAAGTCGGCCGCTTAACGGCCCAAGCCACCCAGGCCCCCTATGGGCACTATTATTATTGTAACAAGGTGATAGTCCAAGGCCTCAAATACTGAAATATTTGTTTCAAATAGTACTCAAAAAATGTTGTCATTGACCAGATGGTTTTCATTTTCAGCAAATGCATAACCAGTGATCCCTAAACAGTCATTGAAATTAACTAATGGAACAACTAAAAGACAAAGGAAAATATGGTAGATGAATTTTTGATTCACAGTTTCAGATAAACATACTGGACTTCCCAAAAATGTTTTAATTAAATTATTTCCAGGTCTTGGGGCACCTGGGTGGCTCAGTCGGTTAAGCATCTGACTTCAGCACAACCCAAGATCTCATGATTAGTGAGTTCAGGCCCCACGTCGGGCTCTGTGCTGACAGCTCAGAGCTTGTAGCCTGCTTCGGATTCTCTGTCTCCCCCTCTGTCTCCCCCTCCCCTGCTCATGCTTTGTCTCTCTGTCTTTCAAAAATAAATAAATGTTTTAAAAAAATTGTTTTATTTCCCTGATAAGGAGCGACGCTGAACATCTTTTCATGTGCCTGTTGGCCATCTGGATGTCTTCTTTAGAGAAGTGTCTATTCAAAAAAAAAAGGTTAGAGTGGGAGAGAGCCAAAGCATAAGAGACTGTTAAAAACTGAGAACAAACTGAGGGTTGATGGGGGGTGGGAGGGAGGGGAGGGTGGGTGATGGGTATTGAGGAGGGCACCTTTTGGGATGAGCACTGGGTGTTGTATGGAAACCAATTTGTCAATAAATTTCATATATATATATATATATATATATATATAAAAGGTAATTAAAAAAAATTGTTTTAAATTATTTCCAGGTCTCTTAAAGAACAAATGAGAATGAATACACAACCAAATGAATGAATTTTTCAGAAAAACATGATAGAAGCTACATCACAGTAAAAAGTTGAAAGAACTACAAAAATGATCAGTGCAATGAGCACATCTAAACTCAGTCAAGTTCTGTGTAAATCAGCAAGAACTTAACTCTCTTCCACTTCCCTGTATCCACAGGGCCTATCTAAGTTTACTTTGACATGCTTATCTTTCTAGTTCCTCCAATCTTCTTTCCTTGATGCTAAGAAATTCACTGAATCTAGAGCTTCACAGTGGTTTGTTCAGGAAAACACAAACCCTATCCTTTCTCCCCATTTATTTCCTGCTCCATTAACATTGCTTACAACTTTCCTAAAATTCATTCCTATTATTAGTCTCTAATTGCCCACAATTATTCCAAATCAAATATAGATTACATAACAAGATTTTGACATGGTGGAATGCAGTGACTTTCATTTTCTGATATTAGCTTTGCCATTGGTGGTTCTAAAATATAGGAAAGGTAAATCAGGGCTGATGAGACTCAGGTTCAAAGAAGTAGAGGTTAAGGATTTTCAACTATAAATATATAGTGTTCAGAATTTAGGTTGAAGTTATTACGCTCTTCGCTTTTCTGTTCTGGCTATGGATTTCCAACAGGCATCTGAGAGAAGAATAAAGAAAAACAAAAAATAAGTCAGCAGATCTTCAAAAGTAGATATTGAGCCCTTTATGCAAAAAGGGAGTAGGGGAAGGCAGGGGTGATTTTGTTTATTATATGCTCTTCTTCCAAGACCTCTGTAGTCAATTCTTCGCAGAGTCTGGCTGTAAGCCCTAACAGTCTGCCTCAGGAAGCCTAAACCTAATCAGTGGCAATTAAAAGTTTCATTGGGCACTATTAAAACTTTCAAAGTCAATGAGTTGGAGTAGCAGTGGCAAATGAGTGGCAATGGGGATTGTTAAATAGTCACTGTTTGCAAGATACATCAGTGGTAGGAGTGTGCAAATTAAAAGATTTCTCCTGCGACACCAAGTCACTGGGAAACTCATTTAACAACATCCCTAAATAATTAGAAGCTCCGTGCCTTCATTAAGAACCAAAAATAAGTGCTTGCACCATGTGCAGGTAAATGACAGCAGGGACATGCAAAAGTTGTTTTCTAGTTCAGACTCAGAAAAACGTGTCATTTTTATTGGTTGAAGAAAAAAATTCCCCATAATAATTTTGTGATTGTGCTCTCATTAGGAGTCATGAGAGAGCTCAAGAAGCCCAGAGCTCTCATAAAGTATCCTGTTATTTCCATCTACTCCTCAACAACAGTTTTATGGTAAAACTAACATAATGAGACTTATTACTCTTTAGCCCTTCTACCTGGAGGTTCTCAGTGACATTAAACACATATAGGTTATTAAACACATATAGGTTAAGATGAGCCTCGTACCAAAAATGTGGCCAGATATCTACGTGGCTTGCATTGAACAGATCATTTTTCTTTTTTCTTTTTTCTTTTTTCAAAGAAATTATGTCTGAATTTCTTTGGATGCTGGTTTGCAAAGAAAGAGTGCAGAAGAAACTAGGGGAATATGCCATCTTTTAGCCATTCTTTAATGGGAAGCAAAATGTCTACTTGACGACTGGTGATGGTCGTTTGCACCAGAATGTCAACTCTGTTGGAACGAGTCTCTGATACAAATGCTAAGTCCTATACAAACTTGGCAAGAACTTCAGTCTGAGTGGAAGCAGGAAGAGGTCATTCATTCCCTTTACAGATATGTACTGAGTTCCTACTAGGCACAAAGTCCTGGGATAAGTACCAAGAAGGATACAGTTTGGGATCACTTGTAAATCCCGACTTCAAGAGCTTGAGCACTGATAGAGAAGATAAAGCAAATTCTTCAACACTGATAATGCAAGATGTGGACAGAGGGGTGCTTTTAAGTGCCTAAAAGATTTCTAGAAAACTACAGAAGACACTGTTACAGTTGTCCAGGAGAGAGAGATTGTATCATCCAACAACAGCAGAATACACATTCTTCTCAAGCTCACATGAAATATTCACCAAGATAGACTATGTTCTGGACCATAAAACACATCTTAACAAATATTAAAAAATAGAAATCATATAATGTCTGCCTTCAGACTACACTGGAATTAACTAGAAATCAATAACAGAATATAACTTTTAAAAATCCCAGAATATGTGGAGATTAAATAATATGCTTTTAAATAACGCATGGATCCAAAGAAGGAATCTGAAAGAAATTAAAAATATTTTAAATTAATCAAAAATGAAAGCCAACCTATCCAAATTTTTGAAATGCTGTGGAAATAGTGTTTTGAAGGAAACTTACAGTATTCAATGCATATGTTAGAAAAGGAGAAAGATCTAAAATCAATAACCCAAGTTTCCACCTTAGGAAACTAGAAAGAGAAGAGAAAATTAAATCCAAATGAAGCAGAAGAAAAGAAATAATATGAATTAGGGCAGAAATTATTGACACTGAAAACAGGAAATCAATAGAGAAAATCAACAGAACCAAAAGCTGTTTCTTTGAAAGAATCAATAAAATTGATAAGGCTGTAGCTAAACTAAGAAAAAGAGAGGACACAAATTTCTATTATCAAAAATGAAAGAGGGGACGTCACCACAGCCCCTAACGGATACTAAAAGGATAAAAAAGGATTACTCTAAACAACTCTATGCCCACATATTTGATAACCTAGATGGAACAGACCAATTCCTTAAAAGACACAAGCTGCCAAAACCTACACAAAAATAGACAATCTGAATAGGTGTACAAATATTAAAGATTTTGAATCAATAATTAATAACCTTCTAAGACACAAAGCACCTGGCCCAGATGGGTTCACAGGTGAGTTCTACCAAACATTAAAGGAAGTAATTGTACCAATTCTTTACAATCTCTTTCAGTGGGAATCCCTTGACTCTTAAAACTCACCAAAAAGAAGACAAACAACCTGATTTAAAAATGCGTCAAAGGCCTTAACAGATATCTCACCAAAAAAAAAAAAAAAAAGATATACAGATGGCAAATAAGCATATTAAAAGATGCTCCATCTCATAGTCATCAGGGAAATGCCAATTAAAACAATGAGATACCACTACACATTTATCAAAATGGCCAAAATCCTGAACACTGATAACAATAAATGCTGGTGAAGATGTGGAGCAGTAGGAACTCTTATACGCCGGCTAGTGGGAATGTAAAATGATATAGCTACTTTGGAAGACAGTTTGGCAGTTTCTTGCGAAGCTAAATATACTCTTACCATATGATCCAGAACTCATGCTTCTTGGTATTTACCCAAAGGAGTTGAAAACTTATGTCCATACAAAAACCTGCACACTGATATTTATAGCAGCTTTATTCATAATTGCCAAAGCTTAGAAGCAACCAAGATGTCCTTCCGTAGGTGAACGGATACATAAATGGTGATGCATCTAGACAACGAAATATTATTCAGAGCTTACAAGAAATGAGCTATCAAGATATGAAAATACATGGAGAAAACTTACATGCATATTACTAAGTGAAAGAAGCCAATCTGAAAAGGCTGCAGATTGTATGATTCCAACTATATGACATTCTGGAAAAGGCAAACTATGGAGATGGTGAAAAGATCAGTGGTTGCCAAGAGTTGAGGGACAGTGAAAACACTATGTGTGATACTATAAAGATGGATGCCTGTCATTATACATTTGTCCAAACCCAAAGAATGTACAACACCAAGGGTGAACTCATGGAAAATGAGGAATTTGGGTTAATTATGACGTGTTAATGCAGGCTGGTCAATTGCAACAAATGCACCACTCTGGTGGGAGATGTTTATAATGAAGGAGGCTATGCATGTGAGGGTAGGTGCAGGGAGTATATGGGAAACTTCTGTACCTTCCTCTCAATTTTCCTATGAACCTAAAACTGCTCTAAAAAATAAAGTCTTTAACAATAATAATTTTTTAAAATATTGAGATACTGATACATGTTTCAACACAGATGAACCTTGAAAACGTTATGCTTATTGAAAGAAGTCAAACACAAGAGGTCACATATTATATTACTCCATTAAAGAAAATGTCCCAAATAAGCAAATTCATGGACACAGAGAGCAAATTTGTGGTTACCACGGCATGGGGAGGGACAGACATAAAGGAGAGGGGCTGCTCTGGGTAAGAGTTTCTTTTTGATGTGATAAAAATATTTTGGAACTAAATAGTGGTGATGAAATACTAAAAACCACTGAATTGTACACTTTACCAAGCGAGAATTTTCGGGTATGTGAATTGTTAAATAGAACAATTAACCCTTGAATTTGAATTAGGTGGGGGAAAAACTCAGGCAAACTACTTTCTTTGTTACGTTATCTCATCATCTGACTAGATCATACTGTATTTGCTAATCTGGCCAAATAGTCAACTGCCCACATAGCTTTAGTCAGAGGTAGAAGACAGAAGGATCATTTTCTGTCTGGATTGCCTATTAGACTATAAGCTAGAATGGCTGAGGCTGTCTCTTTTTATTGCACTTGTAAATATGCATTGAGGCTCTCAAATAATGGACAGAGCCAATAAACATAATGAATAGATTAATAATAAAACCAAATCATGAAAGAAAAAGAGCAAATAACTGGCATGCACTGTTGTCAGAACAAATTCACTGAAGTGAGAAAAACAGCCTGTTGGATTCAGCTGCTAAGAAACAGCAATTTATTTAGAAAGCAGCTGCCTTTCCAGAATGGATTATCTTCTGATAAAAGTGATGAATATGTATGTATGAAAAGGGAGAGGGCTGGTTAAAGATTGCACCCAGGATAACTCAATTGATTCCTTTCAGAACTGCGCAACTTGGCAGTGAATCAGCAATGTTGGCAGGGCATTATTTGCTTTTCTGAAGCAATGTGTGGTTGAAACACACTTTCCTACCTTGCCCTCCATGTTATACCAGCTAACTCCAACCTACAACGTGAGGGAAAAGATTATTCCCATAAGGATTTAGGACTGGGTAATTTTCATACTGCACCTGTCTGTCACCGATATATTTTATAAACCTAAAACAATCGTCATACTTCATTGAACCCTTCAGTTGAAAAGGGGGATTCAAGAACAGGTTATGCATAAGGACTCTGCCAAAATAAAAAAGCAAAATTTAACAATAACCTTCAAAGACCCTCCACTCCACCCCTGCCCCCCCCCCCCGGAGTAAGTGAAGTGAAGAGGTATGACTGGAACTACCAGCCTTGGGTAAGTAAGTAAGGAGCCCCTTCTATCTTCCTGGTTTCCTTTGTTTGCCTTACTAACCCTTAGATCATAGTGCAGAACTCTCAGCTTCTCCTAGTGGCCCCATTCAGAAGAGCCTAAATACTCTGGGGCAGACCCAGAGCCCCTGCCACACCTCTAGCCTTATCTTATGCCAGCCAGGGGCTGTGAAGGAGCTGAGTGGGGATAAAATAAAGGTCTTATCCCAGGTCTATATCTCAATTATGATAATTATTTCACCTTGGGCAGGTTACTACTTAAGCCTCAGCTTCCTCATCCGTACCATAGAGATAATAATAGTATTTAATCTACAGAAGTATTCGGGGATTAAGTGAATAATGCACGGAGTTTGGGACATAGAGTACTCGGTAAATACTAGTTATTGTTGCTAAGATTTCTATCTCTTCTTACTTAAGTATCCTCCCTACATAAATGTAAGGAAAAAGAGACTAAGTCACTCGTTCAGAACATCAAGTGATAAATATAAGTTACTAGAAAAAGAATGGGTCTCTACTAGCAACTTTTGACGGTATTCTGAAAACATAGACCTCTACTGAATTAATGTAAAGAAAATGTTTTCTTTCTGACATTCATTCACCTCCCCTGCAACTATTTGGCTCAGTTTAATAACACAAAAGGCAGGTACAGGTGACTGTGGAAAACCTGTGGGTCATGTCCTCCATGGACTCATCTTATGATACCCATAGGAGGTAGGGACTTCAAGGAAAGAAAACTGAATGTAGGAGAATGAGTGCAAAGGAGGCATCTCACATGGCCACTCGCTCCTGTAAATGACTCTGGATGTGGAGAAGGCTAATCGTATTTTCCCAGGGATGGAGTGACTCAGTGGCTCAACTAGACATGTTGCTGGCAGCCTTTGACATTTCTGCACTTTTTTGGAGTTGAGGAGAAAAAATGAATTTAGAAGCTAAAAAAAAAGAAAGAAAGAAAAGAAAAGACAAAAAGCTGTGATGTGATCGTGGCACAGGAGTGTTCATCTGACTTTCTTCATGGAGGCTTGTGGTAAAATGGAATTACTGAGCATATTTGCTATAAAGCATTGCCAAATTTTCAATTTGCATGGTTTTTTTTTTCTTAAAGCTTGTCTTGTACAAAAAGGCACATGGTTCTTCTAACTCAAGCACTTTGCTTCTGCAACAACTTCATAAAGTAATTGCTATGAAAAATAATTTTGTGCAAAAGTAAGGGCTCCCTAGTGAGAAAAGGCTGTTTCTGAAGAGACATAGCTCCTATTCTTTTTAGAGGAGGATAAAATATTATTCCCTCATCATGAAAAAGATAGTCACAGAGGTTCACACTACTGATACAAACAATTAACATGACTAATCGTTCTCTTTCCACTTAAGCTGTTTCTAAGAGAAGAAGCAAAGGAAAGAGGAGCAGAAGAACCAGAGAGGAAGGCAGAGTAGTTCTACATTTAGTCCTAAGAGTCAAGTAGGCAAGAAGAGTAAAGAAGTCCTTTGTGGGGGCGCCTGGGTGGCTCGGTCAGTTAAGCGTCTGCCTTCAGTTCAGGTCATGATCTCACGGTTCATGAGTTTGAGCCCTGCACCGGGCTCTGTGCTGACAGCTGGAACCTGCTTCAAATTCTGTGTCTCCCTCTCTCTCTGCCCCATCCCCGCTCACTCGCGTGCTCTCTTTCTCTCTCTCTCTCTCAAAAATAAATAAACATTAAAAAGAAAAGTCGTTTGTGGTTTGGACTGAGGGAAGCAGTGGCAGACAGGTAGATTTTGAAATCATGGTCTCCTAAAACCCCTGATTTATCCCAATAAAATATTCCAGGGGTGAAAGCAACATAAGAACTCAAATAAGTTAGAAGGAAATTTTTGCCGAAGCCTGAGAACACAAATCAAGGTTAGGTTGATCAGTGGTAGATAACATGAGAAAGATTCCTGGTTTCACTTAAATGTTTGACTTATTTGAATCTTGTACTTTCCATCTACTTAAAATGTTGGCTATTTAAATAAGAAATTTTGCTTTTGTTTTTAAAAAATGAAGAACAATATAATAGAAATCTTGCCAATCATTCCCTTTGTGTCACCTGTACACAGGACCATGATATAGATAATTATGAAACACAGGTGTGAAGGAAAATTTCAGAAAATGATTGGCTACTTGCTTTCTCTCCAAAAAAGGGCCAATCCTGACTGATAACACTCTACATAGTTTTAGATGTTTCCCCTTATTATCTTACTTGCCTCTCATTTGCCCTCTATTATCTTCTCCTCCCATTATTATCTTATTTCTTATTTGCTCCTTATTATTTTATTCCCCATTGTATAGCATTTCCAGGTAGAAACCTAGCCAAAAGCTTCCTGCCTCAACTAAATTCAATTTCTTGTCTAATATACCTAGAAGAAAGAAAAGACACCATTTTTTGTCCTGGGGGGAGTGGTGAGAAACGAGAAGGGAGGGAAGAAGGATTTTAAGACTAGAAGACAAATTTAAAAGACCAGAGCCATACTCTCTCCACTCACTGCTCCAGATATGAATATCCAGAGAAGGGGAAGGCAAAGAGGGGGACTCATCCATCTAGCGACACAGATAAGCACAGGCATGTTAGCTCCTGTCATACGGCCCAGACATTTGCTGAATCTGTCCTGTATCTTCAGGTCAGGAGGCAGACTCTCATCCAAAAAATTCCCTTGGTTCTGCAATCAGCTCATTGCAAAACAATGCATTGTTCTTTTGTAGCTGCAGAACTCCTTCATGTCTCTTTTTGCATCTATCTGAGACCTCTTTATCTCTCAGGATTTCAGATGTGTTCTCATTTTATGGAAACTTGGGGGTCAATATATTCTTTTTTTAATGTTTATTTATTTATTTTTGAGAGCGTACGAGCAGAGGGAGAGGGAGAGAGAGAATCCGAAGCAGGCTCCATGCCGAGCACAGAGCCCAATGCGGGGCTCAATCTCACAACCATAAGATCATGACCTGAACCGAAATCAAGAGTCAGGTGCTTGACTGACTGAGCCACCCAGGTGCCCCTGTTTATGGAATTCTTGCCATGATGGCCCTAATACTGTTCTAGCTACAGAGAATACAAAGTAAGTCACCCTTCCCTCTCTCTATCATGTGTCCTGGGAAAGAGTGAACAAGAATTACAAAGCCCCTGCTCTTGTGGAACTTAGAATCTTTAGCAAAGACTGACAACTAAACCAGCAGTGTTTTAAGGTGGGAAAGTGTGTGTACAGGGAAAGGCACCGGAAAAGTGCCTTTTGAAGTTGTCAGGGAAAACCTCCCAGGGTGAGGGACAAATTTTTGTGAGACCTAAAGCATGAGTAGGAGTTAATCTGGTGAAGAAGAAGGTAAAGAGATTATCAAGCAGTAGGAACAACATGTGGAAAAGCCCAAAGGTAAAAGAATGCTAGTGTGGCTAGAGAACGGAGTGTGTGTGTGTGTGTGTGTGTGTGTGCACATGAGGTGGGTAGGGGACAGTGGGGGACATCTCAAACACACACCATTGCTTACCCTGGGGCCAATCTCCTACTGCTTCCCAGATAAACTTCCAGAGGACATTCCTTAATCACAGGGAAATAGGCCTCCACCCCAGCCTACAGGATAAATCATGATTGGCCGAAACCATTCTTAGTGATCTCATTCTTCTCTTGACAGGCATATGAAAAGAGTAGCCTCCTCTCCAGAAGACCACAGAGAATTGTTAGACTCTGGAGAGAACTGAACTTCATTGAAAGCCTAAAGGAAGCAGAATAATCAGTTAAAGATGGAGGAGAGTTTATCATATGACAGATGCCACAGAAACTCTGGGTGGGAGAGCAACAGTGGGAAATTAGGTCAAAAACACAGAACACAGAGATGTAAGCGGAGGGACAGATAACAGGACAAGGTTTCATACTGGGTGCTGAGAAAGGATAAATGGATTTGTGGCAAAATGGGCTTAGCTAATTAGGATCTTTTTAGTTGAAAGTAATAGAAAGTTCCTTGAATCCATACGTTATAAAAAAAAAGGAGTGCTGGACGATTTGGTAGAAGGATTCAGAGGTCTCTCCTGAAACCAAAGGTAAGAAAAGCAGTGGGACCTGAGGAAGATGCTGGAAGCAAGAACTACTGTCTTTGTTTCTCCCTGCCCATTTGCTTTCTTCTTATCTCTATCTATATACACATCTCATCTCTACATCATATCTCTATCTTCTCTACAATTAGTTTTCTCTGTGCCTTTGTACACAGAGCGGACACAGATCTTAAATTTACATGTTGCTTCTAACCAAATGAGTTAGCAAATTGTAACCAACTGCAGACCCAACTCCAAAATCCCAGAAAAGATCTGATTGTCACAGCCTGGGTAGGTGTCCATCCCTGTTCCTACTAGCCAGAACAGCAGAGTCACGTGGGACAAACATGACAACTAACTCTGAACTCCAGTGGGTCAGGAGCACAGTCCCAAATTGTGATCCAGGAAATTAATTCCAATGCACTCAAGCTAATTAATTCTTACAAGTGTTTTTTGGATATACAGGGTCAGCAATGGTGGGGGACTTTCTGGCCTCCCAGGAATTAGCTGACTCCTGGGTAGGTTATCTTACTGAGGCATTTCAGAGGTCTGATGATTGTAAAGACCCCAGTTTCTCTGTATGGTGTCCTGTATGGTCCAGAATGAATGGGACTCTCAAAGTATATATCCTCCAAGGGGGTGAGTTAAGGCCTATAGTAGATGTGTGTGAAGGTAGGTGTGGTCAAGTTCCCTCTCAATCCTCCTTGCAGGGGTAGTCTTTTGGCCTCTGGGCACTTGCTATACTGCAGAGGTTTTCAGTCTTTTGTGCATACCATAATCAACTGGAAAATCTGTTAAAATTCAAATTCCCAGGCCAGTCTCTAACAATTTCAGTTCAGTGGTTTGGGACAATATCTAGAAATCTTCACTTTAAACAAGCACCTCAGGTGATTCTCTTATATATACAAAGGCCTAGAGTCACATTTTGAGAAATTTGGCACTACTGACCGGAGGGCAACTTTCAGGGCCCTAATAATGCAACCAGCTCAAAGTTGAGTTTCACTCATGAAAGCTATACTTAACTCATTTTATATACTTACATATATCCACTTATTTCGTTTTTGACTCAAATTTGCATTAAATACAAATATGTCTCTTTTGGCATCATGTTTTATTTATATTGTCCAATTTCACTCCCAGCACTGAACTTGCTGCTTCTTAATCATTCTTGATGAATGCTTCTGTGTATTTTTGTCTTTTCCCTTAGTAAAGAATTTACTGCTGGTGACACTTATTCATCTGATGACCTTACTGTTTACTTCATTTGGCTCAGCCACTTGTGGAGGTGGGAAAAGGAATGGTTTGCCTTTGAACTGTTACTTCTCCTCTTTTTAGGTTAGAGGCAGGGTACAAAAACATGAAACAAATAAAAATGTTACACTGAGTATTAAACTGAGTTCCAAATTGCATGTTTATCCTAAAAAAAATAAATAAATAAAATCCCAGAATTGCCACAACTGGTGGAAAACTTAGAATTTATCCAGTTCAACCTATCAGTAAGTTGGTTTCAATAATATGAACTACTATTAAGTAGTTCATAATATGACCTACTTCATATTACATGAAGTAGTTCGTAGTATGACCTACTATGTGCAGGGTATTCTAAGTGCTTTGCATGCATTATTTCAGATAATCTTCACATCAACACTTGAGGAAGAGAACAATAGTCCTAATGGAACCAGGGTTTAAAAACATCTCAATAGGCTTGATCCATAGGGACAGTCAATTAATAGGGATTAATATAAAGCCATTTACCCAGACTCCAAGCCCAGCTACACAATTTTAGAATAGGTAAGACTGGACTCCACAGCAGTTTGTATGAGATGAAGCATGTGTTTTCACTGGCTGTAAGTTAAACAGGAGCCCAGGGAACCACTGCCAGCAAAGCTAAGTGTTCATACCTACATGAGTGGAAGACTTGTCCACTGGATTCTCTGCTGCTTTTACCTCACTGTTATGTGGGGTTCATTCCAGGCTCTACAATTTATGAGAAATTTTGACCAACCAGGCCCAAAGGAGAAATACAGGATCTCGAAAGACCTTTCCTCTGAAGAACATATAAAAGAATGGAGGATATTCAAACCCAGATGACCTGGAAGCTGCTTTGAATACTTGAAGAGCTATGAGATGAATCTGGGAACAGACTATGCATGCTTCTGAGTCCAGCAAAAGGCGCAATGGGTGAACCTCACAGCGAGATACATTTCAACACAAGAGAAGGAAGCACTTTCCAGCAGTGAGAGCTGTCCAACAACAGGATGGGCCGATGAGTGAGACCGCAGGCTCCCCATCCCTGGCAGCATCCATGGAGAGGCTTAATACCTCTTGCCCTGGAGGTTTGAGAGGAGATTCATCCCTGGCTGTGGGATTGAGTCCTGTGACCTCTCAGATACCTTCCAACTTAGAGAAGTTCTTATTCAGGTACAACAAACTAGGTATTAGAAAGCTACTGTGCAAAAGGCACTAAACCAGAGCTTTGAAGCATAAAAAATAAACAGAATGTGATTCTTGCCTTCAAATTACTTACCAACCTGGAGACAAAAAGACAGACAAGAAGATAAGTACTCCCTTCCATAGCTGAGATTAAACTCAATTTACATCTTTGCCGCTTCATTTATTGATGAAAGAATTGAGATTCAAGACATAGGATGAATAATGGACCAGGTGTTGGCACATGATAGAATGGAGATCCTCTTAAAGAGTGACATTGATATTGTATTAAAATGGTATTTTATTCAGGAGTTTCAGGGATGATCAAACCCTGCCCCTGCCCCCATGACTCCTCCATTGAAAAGATTCTAATATTTATACACAAAGGACAAAGTAAACCAAGTAAAGGTAAAGAAACACTGAGCAACATCTATAGATTCATTCCCAAATTCCAGTGGCCTGGGCTGAGAGAAGTCCTTTCTCTATGTTAAGTTGACTTGAATGGCCTGGAAAGAAAGTAATCTGTGGGGCCTGTTCTTTGGACCTTCCACAAACCCAATCCTCAATCCCAGATCTGGCACCCATAATGGACAACAAGGAAAAGACAAGTCTCTGCTGTAGTTCCCACATAGACTCACGGACTTGGCCTCTGATGCTGCCTGCCTTGGGTTCTCAATCCTGAGCACTAGATCCGGCATTCGTGTGGGAGAAGAGAAAGAAAGATGGCGGGCGCTACCCAGGAAGGAAGCGAAAGGAGAGAAGAGGAAATACCACATGTGTGTATGCTGAGTCTGCTCTCTTCAAGAGCTTCACCTGCTGGCAACTGGCCAATCCAAATCTCGACTCCTTGTTAGAGGGGAGAGTTTTCCTGGATCCCAAATCACAGAGAAGCCAAGAGGGGCTTTGACTGTCTCCCAGAGGTCAACATTGCTATTTTATATAACGAGGTTAATAAGGCCTGTTTCTCAGTTACCTTGTGGGACTATTTGGTGAGTTCATCACATCTTTTTAAGGGCTATGATCTCTTTGAAGAAATGTTGCCAGTGTATGGCTTAAGATTGGACATAAACTGGAATGAGAGAATAACTTTTTAAATATCTAGACAAGAATTTACAGAACATAAGGTATATAATAGGTGATCTATTAGCACCTACTAATAAATTTTAAAGTTTATTTCATAATAACCCTGTGGTTTAGGGATTATTACTACAATAATAAAAAGTTTTGCTTTCTATCACACTTAAGTCTTTTCATTCTGTGGCAAACTATTCAAGCAAAAACTTCTGACAGTGTAGCTCTTAGTAATCTGAAGTGTGTTTATGTTTCACAGGTGTGTTTGATCTACACATATTTTGTGTATCTTTTTTGCCAATACCCAACTCTGGGTTATTCCTTATGTCTGTTTATTCCTTATGTCTGCCATGCCCAGGCTGCTCAAAGTTTCTGTGAGTAACCACAAAGCCATAATCCCAGGGTCCACTCTGATACATCCAATCTCACATGGGTTGGACTCTCACTGCTTTTCAGACAATTACTTTACTCACTGCTTTTTGACTCCCTGATACACCCCTCCTTGTACCCATTCCAATTTTCTCCACATTCCTTAAGAGACCCCCAACCCCAACCCCAACCCCACTCCTTTTTCAGGACCACTTCATTCTTAGCGGGTGGCCATTCTACTAGAATATGGCTCCCCCATTCCTTCAAATGGATGCTCCCCTGACTTCATGCCATAGAGACTTGATCACCATGGCAACCACTGCCGGCTTTGGTTCATTTCCTCAGAAACCCCAACTGGCAGAGATGGCTGAATCAGGGAACTTCTGCAGGGATACACTGGGAGCACTTGGTACCGGGGGCTGAAATCTTAAAGGCAGCTCTAAATTTAAATAGCCAGAAAGAAACAGATTCCATGGCACAAAAGAGAAGCTAAAGGAGGTCTAGAAACAGCAATCTCTTGTCCTGCCAGCCTCTTGAGAGAAGTTATAGGTTCTATGAAAAAAAATAGAGGTAGAGAGAGGTCAGCTGGAATTTGAGATCCTAATATCAAGTATCATTATGCCTTGTTTCATTCATTGCCTTGAATATCCAGTAAGGTTGCAAACTTTGAAGGAAGAAAATTAGTATCTTACATTGTTTCTCCCTTACTTATAATTTCACAATTGACTTATAGAGTTATAGGGATGGAATACAATACTTTGAGCCTATTTAGCAAACATTTGTTACTGTCTTCTTTGGGCCAGTCACTGTGCTAGGTGATGGGGAAGAATGAGTTCAATACATAATTTATCCTAACAGGAGATACATACACTGTAAGGGAAAACAAGAAAGTATTGAATTAGACTCACTCTCCTCCAGAGGCATTTCTATCACAAAGCACAAGCATTCACAAGCCTACATGGGATCTCCATGAATGTGGGGAATGCTGTCCAATAAAGAAACCACTCAGCCTTCACAGCACAACCAGGTTATCAAAGCAGTTTATTCTCTTTTGAATCAGTTCACTGTGAGGCACCCTGTAAGTTCCCTATCAGGGATGGATCCTTCACAGTTCTTGGGTGTTTGAATTTTCTCTCTCCTTCATCACCCTTATCCTTACTTACAGAATAGCTGAAAAAGAAGCTCTCTCTTGACCAAAACTTGACATCAAGTTTGGGTCAAACAACAAAAAACTGTAATAAGATGTGGTCATACTTTAACCCATTTGGACAAAGTAGGAAACATAGGAAACATGGGAACATAGGAAAAGGGGTGATGTATTTTGTCCTGGATACTTGGGAGAAGAAAGGCTGGCAAAGCTTCATAGAAGAGAAAATATTTGAGCTGTACTTTGTCCTCCTCCTTTATTCCTAGGTGGTATTGTTTTCCTTTTTCTTTTAATTTATTTATTTTTGAGAGAGTGTGTGTGCGTGAACAGGGGAGGGGCAGAAAGAGAGAGGGAGACACTGAATCCGCAGCAGGGTCCAGGCTCTGAGCTGTCATCACAGAGCCCGACACGGGGCTCGAACTGCAAGATCATGACCTGAGACAAAGTCAGACACTCAACTGACTGAGCCACCCAGGTGCCCCTCCTAGATATTTTACATTATAGTCTCCTTTTTGGGAAAATAAAAATATCACTTCAGGGGCGCCTGGGTGGCTAGTCGGTTAAGTGTCCGGCTTCAGCTCAGGTCATGACCTCGTGGTTTGTGAACTCGAGCCCTGTGTCAGGCTCTGTGCTGACAGCCCAGAGCCTGGAGCCTGCTTCAGATTCTGTGTCTCCCTCTCTCTCTGCCCCTCTCCCGCTCATGCTGTGTCTCTTTCTCTCAAAAATAAAATAAAATTTAAAAACATATATATGTATATATATACATATGTACATATACATATATATATCACTTCATATCCCAAGAGAAACACATATTCATAGAAATTAGAAAATCCCGTAACAGTTCAGATTCCAGTCCTCTACTGTGTATGGGAAGGTGGCCATGAAGCTTAAGAAGACACTCTGACAGTAATTTTGAGTACAGAGGGCTTAAAAAGTGATAATCATAAGTATTTGTTGTAATTGGAGCTTTAAAAAAACTCAAAACAACAGCAAATGAGAATGGGAAAATTGGAAGAGAAGGCAAACTATTCAGAAAACTGGTTCCATTATAATTCTTCACAGCCTCAGTTTTGACTTGCCAGAGGGTCTTTGCTATGTTATGGACTTGGGTGTTTTTATTAAGGACGGTGTGGGATTGTTCCCTCTCTATCCCACAAGGCAGCAGTTACTAATTCACTCTCTATATCCCTTAAGCTTGCATGACTTAATTTCTTTCTTCCCATTAAATTAGAATAAAAAATCTCTTCATTTTCTCAAAGTGTGTTGGAAAGATCAAGGAAACCATCAAATCTTAAGAGTCTTAGAAAGCTTGGGGACACACATGGCATTCAAATACTAGAGATGACATCTAATATCATTTTGTTAATGTCTTTCATTATTTTATCATGTCCTGAAATCCCATAAAAGCATAACAGAAATGGGCTTGGGTATTTTACTAAATTGAAATGTGTAAGGGAGGAGGAGAAAAAAAATGACGATTTACTTGATTTTCGTTATTGTTCATTCCAAACTCCAGGAAAAAGTAAATGATTAGTTAAGACAATTAGGTGATTCTAATATAGGAAGCCAAGGCAAGGTGTTCGAAACTTAACAGGGCTGAGGAAAGTAGAAAAAAATCAGCAATCAAAATCTCATGCATCTCACTGGCCCCACTTTCTGGGCCACACCCAAAATGTTTCAGTTCTCCACCTGTTCTACTTAGAATCATCAACATTGCTGAAAGCATCTTAAAGGTATTATCTTAGCTAGTTTCCTAATTAGCCATGGGGCACACCTCTGGAGAACTGGAAGGAGGTGGGTATCAGGAACCCCTCCTTGATGACAGGAAACCAAGTGACAGATGAGAGGTGATTTGTCCCAAGACATCTAAAGGCAGATTGGAAATGACAGCTAGGTTCAGGTTTGGTTCGGCCTGAATGAAGAAAAATGCTACCTCTTTCACTGGCACCAAAATACTCGCCTTCACCTACAAAATTACTTTTTCTGGCATGATTTTTTTTCCCCTCCGTTCAGCCTCAGAGATAATACTAATGATTACCAGCGATGGTAGTGAAAGCCAAGCTTAATCACCATAATTGACAATTAAGTTGGGTAACAACACAGAGACAGGTGATTTCACACAAGGCTAATGAAAATGGGCTATTAAAATCCACACACGTTTGGCAGCAATTATGAGCTCCTGGAGCCATTTGCTTTGAAATGTGCACATTTCACAGGCGGCTGCCTGCCAACGAGACAACTCTGAGCAGGACCAAGAAAGAAGAAGGAAAAGACAGAGTCGCCCGAGATTTCTGTAGGTGCAATCTCCTTTCCGTAGCTTGCTGGATCGCTATTGTTACATGCCTGGTGTTTTGGGGTTTTTTTCCTAATATTTTAAAGCCAAAGAAAGATGCACAGTTCACAGCCTCAGGAAATGATGCTCCATTTTCCTACAAAACCACCATGGGATTGGCAGAGGACAAGGAAGTGGGTACTAACAAATGCATGGGGACTGAGTGGTGGAGATTCATAGACTAAGTACAGGCCATGTGGGAGAGAGCTGGATTTCTTGTCTACGGTGTACTGGAGGCCCTTATCTTAACAGTTTTCTCAAAACGTAAAATACAAGTAATAATCCCCGCTTCCCAAAGATGATAAGAATAGTTAACTGAGAGTAGTTAAACAGTTAGAAGTATTGGAGGGGTGCCTGGGTGGCTCAGTCGGTTAAATGTCTGACTCTTAATTTCCGCTCAGGTCTTGATCTCACAGTTCGTGAGTTTAAGCCTCCCATTGGGCTCTGCGCTGACCATGTGGGTCCTGCTCGAGATTCTGTCTCTCCCTCTCTCTGCCCCTCCCCTGCTCGCTCTTGATCTCTCCCTAAAACAAATAAATTCCCTGTTGGACAATTCCAAAATCTGTGTCATACCTGAGTCTAGTTATGAAACATGCTTTGTCTTTTCAGACTGTTTTTAATTGTGTGTGTATGTGTGTGCATGCGTGTGTTTCAGTGTGCTTTCTAATTTTTGTTGAAAGCCAGACCTACGGAACCGAAGTAAAAGGCCTTTAGTGTGACGTTTTATGTTATTCCAGCTAGGATTTGGGCCGCTTCATGTTTGCTGTAGTTACAGGTGCCAGAAGGTTCAGATCCCACTGTCCTTGTTTTTGTCTCCTCCTTAAATATTGACTCTACCTTGTAGCTCTTTCAACTATAATCTACTGTTATTATTCTGAAGCTCTATTAATGTGATGGCAAAGTGCAGAGGAAGAGAAACATTCTATAAACTGGTGATTAAATCTCAGCCTTTTAGTGGACCAGTGTTTCTAGACTGTGATGTCGACAACTGCTTTTTAGCTTCTGTATAGGTGGTGGAGGAAGGCTAAAGATGGCTGGATTTGGGTAATTGTCCTTTGACAAAATGTCCTGGGAGAGTAGACCTTTTTTTTTTATTATTTTTTTTAACATTTATTTATTTTTGAGAGACAGAGAGAGGCAGAGCATGAGCAGGGGAGGAGCAGAGAAAGAGGGAGACACAGAATCCGAAGCAGGCTCCAGGCTCCGAGCAGTCAGTACAGAGCCAGACGCAGGACTCGAACTCACAAACCACAAGATCATGACCTGAGCCGAAGTTCAGGCGCCCAGCTGACTGAGCCACCCAGGTACCCCTAGACCTTTATTATAGTAAATGCTCAGGGCACATTCCAATGGCTACTTCTCCCTTCCCCCTGCCAGAGCGTTGAGGACATTTTTTCTTAGGCTCTTCATTATGAAAACCTGGTGGAGTTTTTGGAGGATTGTGACCCATGGAAAAGTGGAGAGGCACCTTTAAGACTGCGGCCCCAGGAGTTTCTGCTTCTCCTACTAAATCACACCCAGCCTCCACCAATTCATCAAAATAACCATTTAGTGTGTGTCCCTTAGATCAGATGGGGACCCCCCAAATGTGGTGCAGTGAAAGGATTCACCTGATACAAAACAAAGGTGATAGAAGCTTATTGAATACACCGGAAAGGAGCCACAGGCAGGATAGCAGAGGAGAGACTGTCTACAATGAGGCAGTAGGTATTTGAAGGGGAAGGTGAGAAAGTATGGGGATGTATGGAATTCTCCCCTTTTTGGTAGCTGTGCCTGGCTGTAAGTAATCCATTGGTCAGTTAGGGCCTGTGGATGTTTTGAGGTGAGTCACCTGACGGGCCTGTCTGTATTCAGCCAAGTGGTTGCTGTGGGCCTTTCCCCTTGCTCAAGTTTCCACTGTTCAAGCCTGTTGCCTACAAGAAGCCTGAACAATTTTGACCCTTAAATCTTGAAGGTTGCTGAGAGTAGAAGGTCTGTCCTTCTGTAACTTCTTGCTGAATAGTGGTGTAGGATGTCCCTCCCTATGGGCCAAAATTGGTCAGTGGGGGAACTTATATGGAGGAATTAGAAAAGGCAGAGGCAGCTGAATCCAAGGTAGACCACACGTATGCATTTTCCGGGTAGAAAGGATCATCCGTCAGCTTGAAGATATGGCAGTGAAGGAATCTCGCCACCAGGTGGAGATATGTGGGAGAAAACAGGAAAACATAATCAGAATAACAAAAAGAAAAAGAAGCCCAAGTAAGAGTCCCTTGATAGTTGACAAAAATCCTCCTCCAGTCCCGGAGTTTAACCAATCACTAAAGGAAAGGGAGGAATCCTTTAAAGCACCAATTTGAGTATTTAAGTCTTTTAGTAACCCTGTCACATTTTTGTGGTAATCTGAAGTATATACATAACATTCTGTTTTAATAAAGCATAGTTTATTCCTTGAGCTGCAGTCAAGGGCCATTTGATATTAGAGGGTTACCTTTTAAATTTGTGGGTGACTACAAGTTGGGTTTGATTAAAGGTGACTCCTGTATGCTTGCTAAAGATTCTATTTGTAATTTTACATCAATAGAGGTGGCTTCTAGGACAAGTAATGGCTAAGGGATAAAACCATCAAAAAGCCCTCTTTGAGCCCAAGTGTCCATTGACTAATGAATAGATAAAGAAGATGTGGTATATATACACAATGGAATATTACTCAGCCATCAAAAAGAATGAAATCTTGCCATTTGCTACAACATGGATGAAGCTAGAGTACATTATACTAAGCATAACAAGTCAGTCAGAGAATGACAAACACCATGTAATTTCATTCATGTGTGGAATTTAGGAAACAAAATAGATGAACATATGGGAAGTGAGGAAAAAAAAAAGGGAAGCAAACCATAAGAGACTCTTACCTATATAGAACAAACTGAGGTTTAATGGAGGGAGGTGGGTGGGGGTTGGCTAAATTGATGATGGGTATTAAGGAGGGCACTGGTTATGATGAACACTGGGTATTATAGGTAAGTGGTGAATCACTAAATTCTACTCCTGAAACCAATATTAGACTATATGTTAACTAACTAGAATTTAAATAAAATTGGGGGGAACAAAAGAATCCCCTTTTGATGTTTAGCCTTAACAATATCCTAATTATGAGGAATCACTGGCAAACAGAAGACGACTTGTCTGGGAATGTGGGTATCACCAAGTGCATCATCCAATCCAATCATAAGGAAAGTGGGGCCATCCATTATCTTCATAAGTACATAGTTAACTCCATGGAGGGGGGTACACTTTGGCTTTTAAGGAGCAATTGTGTCATTCCAGCCACACACAATTGGTCAAGTGCTAGTTGAATTATACAATTGTTGGGGAGTCCATCTCATTTCCCAGCTGTTCAAATAATCATATACCCAAGAGGTCATGTTATCTATCTCCACAGAATAACAAACATGAAAACTGTCTATACATGAGCTATTGTGGCAATTTTTCTGAAGTTTACCACAAGTTGTGTAGCGTAGGCGCACAATAAACATTCAAAGACAATCAGAACTAGACTTTAACATCCACAAAGGTGTGTTATTGAAACATAATTTTTCTCTCTAAAATCACCTTTATTTCCAGAGATAGCCAAATCAAGACAAATTCTTATGAAAAACAAGTTCAATACTTAACAAACTTGGCCTAATTATTTACATAAGCTAGCAAGAATAGTTATTGATCATATAGACCTTTTAAAATCTGCTTTGCTGGAACTTTTATAAGACATATTGATGGAACTTTTATTTTTTAATGTTTATTTATTTATTTGGAGAGAGAAAGAGAGAGAGAGAATGAGCGCATGTGAGGGAGGCACAGAGAGAGAGAGAAAATCCAAAGCAGGCTCCTCCCTGTCAACACAGAGCCCAATGCAGGGCTCAATCCCATGAACCTTGAGATCATGACCTGAGCTGAAATCAAGAATCAGATGCTTAACTGACTGAGCCACCCAGGCGCCCCTTGATTGAACTTTTAGTAGCCTTTCTAGGCCAGAATCCAAACAAATACTTGCCATCAGATATGCCTGTTATATCTGTAGATTGGGCAAATTCCTCTTCTCGAGGCCCCCAAAATATCCTGAGGTTCCTATATCTGCCAGGAAGTGACCTTCTTTACTCATCTGGTGAGGCTGCTGGGAACTCTGTAAGCAATATGTCAGGCCAACATTTCCAAAGAGCTTTACTGACTTCATGTTTCATAAAGTCAACCTCAATTCCTTTTTTGTTTCTATAGTGTAATAATGATTTCAGGAATAGAATTTAGTGATTCATCACTTACATATAACACCCAGTGCTCATGCCCACAAGTGTCCTCCTTAATGCCTTTTGCTCATTTAGCCCATCCCCCCAACCAGTGCCCCTCCAGGAGCCCTCAGTTTGTTCTCTATATTTAAGAGTCTGTTATGGTTTATCTCCCTTTCTGTTTTTATATTACTTTTGCTTCCATTCCCTTATGTTCATCTGTTTTGTATCTTAAATTCCACATATGAGTGAAGTCATGATATTTGTCTTTCTCTGACTTATTTCATTTAGCATAATACACTCTAGTTCCATCCACATTGTTGCAAATGGCAAGATTTCATTCTTTTTGATCACCAAGTAATAATCCATTGTATATATAAACCACATCTTCTTTATCCATTCCAGTAGATGGACATTTGGTCTCTTTCCATACTTTGGCTATTGTCAATAGCACTGCAAGAAAAATTGGGGTGCATGTATCCCATTGAAACAGCACTCCTGTATCCTTTGGATAAATACCTAGTAGTGCGATTGCTGGATTGTAGGGTAGTTCTATTTTTAATTTTTTGAGGACCCCCCCCACACACTGTTTTCCAGAGTGGTTACGCCAGTTTAAATTCCCACCAACAGTGCAAGAGGGTTCCTGTTTCTCCACATCCTCGCCAGCATTGGTTGTTTCCTGAGTTATTAATTCTAGCCACTCTGACAGGTGTGAGGTGGTATTTCAGTGTGGTTTTGATTTGTATTTCCCTGATGATGAGTGATGTTGAGCATTTTTTCATGTGTCGGTTGGCCATCTGGATGTCTTCTTGGAAAGACATGTCTTCTGCCCATTTCTTCACTGGATTATTTGTTTTTCAGGTGTTGAGTTTGGTGAGTTCCTTATAGATTTTGGATATTAACCCTTTATCCAATATGTCATTTGCAAATATCTTCTCCCATTTGTCAGTTGCCTTTTAGTGTTCTTGATTGTTTCCTTTGCAGTTCAGAAGCTTTTTATCTTGATGAGGTCCCAATAGTTCATTTTTACTTTTAACTCCCTTGCCTTTGGAGATGTGACAAGCAAGAAATTGCTGCAGCGGAGGTCAAAGAGGTTGTTGCCTGCTTTCTCCTTGAGAATTTTGATGGCTTCCTGGCTCACATTTAGGTCTTTCATCCATTTTGAGTTTATTTTTGTGTATGGTGTAGTTTCATTATTCTGCCTGTTGCTGTCCAGTTCTCCCAGTACCATTTGCTAAAGATAGCCCTGGATCTTACATTGGATACTCTTTCCTGCTTTGTCAAAGACTATTTGGCCTTACATTTGTGGGTCCAGTTCTGAGTTCTCTATTCTATTCCATTGGTCTATGTGTCTGTTTTTGTGCCAATACCATACTGTCTTGATGATTACAGCTTTGTAGTAGAAGCTAAAGTCTGTGATTGTGATGCCTCCCACTTTGGTTTTCTTTTTCAACATCACTTTGTGTATTCGAGGTCTTTTGTGGTTCCATACAAATTTTAGGATTGTTTGAAGGAGAATAGATTCTTATTGAACTTACACAAATGATTATAACTACCATGGAAGAAAAAAACACTTACTGAATTTTTTTTAATTTCAGAGAGTTCAGGTGAGAGAGAAAAGTTCAATACTTCAATTTGTTACAAATGAATAGTTTATCACATTTCTTGAAATCCTAGATATCTTAAGAGAAAGTTTCCTTAATTTGAAAGAGCAAATACTGGAGAACCAGCAGTGTTTCAAACAAGAGTCACAAAACTATAATCATCTTCCTCAATTCATTTAGTCCCATTTTACTAACTCTTATTTAGTTTGAATGTAGCTTCTTATTTCTGAAAATTCTTACCCATCTCAGTTTCATGATCTTAAAGATATCAAATACCATATTTGTCACAAAAAAGTCCTTCTTATGAATCTCCTCGAAGATTAAACACGTTTCTCAAGAGCATCAAAACAATTATAAAAGACAAAAAAAAAAACGCTCAGAAATGGACATCGTTAAAGATCTGATATAAGAGTTCATTGTGATGCAATTGACAAGGAAATTCAGTTAATTCTTTGCACACAACACTTCAATAATCAGAATATGAAGTGAAGACTTTATACCAGAACATATCATACCAAATAAACAAGCCTAATTAGTCCAAGAGACTTCATTTACAATTCAAATATTGGGCAAATTTGTTAAAACCCTAGAAAGTTTTAAGTTTATTTATTTCTTTTGAGAGAAAGAGAGAGGGCATGGGGGAGGGGTAGAGAGAGTGGGAAAGAGAGAATCCCAAGCAGGCTCTGCACTGTCAGCACACAGCCCAACACAGGGCTCGATCCCATGAACCGTGAGATCATGACCTGAGCTGAAACCAAGAGTCAGACCATTAACTGAGCCACCCAGGTACCCCTAAAACCCTAGAAAGTCTAAAATCACATGCCTAAATAGGATTACAGATCATCAAAGAGCTGATAAAGACAAAACATAGAAACTTTGGTTTTCTAGGCAGATAAAAGGGAAAAAACTTTGTTTACATTTTCTTATCAAGAGCAAACCAACAATCCAAGAAAACTTGGTCTGTTCATCAGAGAAAAAGCAGAATTTCAATCTTATACCAGTGTATTTTTAAAATCCATTCATTTCAATCTTAGCCCATCTTCACCACACACAAAAAATTCCTTTCCAAAGATTTCCCTTCACAAACCTTCCACAACTTTCTTTTGCATGCAGATTTTGTCCCAAGCCATTTTTTCTCCAAACAACTAGTCTCATTTTAGGACAAACTTATTTTCTTTTTCCTTTAACAAAAACGTATTCCCATTCCTTAGATCTTTTTTACACATCTCCTGCTTTCCTACATACAGAGTTGCTTCCCTTATTTCCATCACTCTTAGTTGCATTTAGCAGAATTTTAGCTCTTAGAAACCTTAGTCTCCAATGGAAACTAAGTAGTAACCAATTGTGACCTGTTACATCAGAATTCTTTAGAGGGAAAATTTGTGAATCAATTAAACACAACAGACCCTAAATACCTTTAGTTTTTCTGCTATAGGAAGTCAAAAGCAGATAAACCTTATGTTTAGTGATCAATCCTTCAGTATTTTATCTTATTTGGAAAAGACTTAAATATCCAATGAATTAAATCCAATTTATCATCCAAAAACACTTTCAAGTTTCAGGTTAACAAAGACTTTGAGGGGTGCCTGGGTGGTTCAGTCAGTTAAACATCCAACTTCGGCTCAGGTCATGAACTGAGAGTCTGGGTCTGTGAGTTCGAGCCCTGCATTGGGCTCTGTGCTGACAGCTCAGAGCCTGGAGCCTGCTTCAGATTCTGTGTCTCCCTCTCCCTCTGCCCCTCCCCTGCTTACGCTCTCTCTTTCTCAAAAAAAAAAAAAAAGACAAAATTATTCATCATTTTTTATGTTTATCTATTTATTTTTGAGAGAGAGAGAAAGAGAGAGAGAGAAAACAAGTGGGGAAGGGGCAGAGAAAGGGAGAGAGAGAGAATCCCAAGCAGGATCCATGCTGTCAGCACAGAGCCTGATGCAAGGCTCGAACTTATGAACTGTGAGATCATGACCTGAGCCAAAATCAAGACTCATTTTACTGACTGAGTCACCCAGGTGCCCCCAAATTAGTCATCATTTTAGTCATTGTTTTGCTAACAAATTGCAACAGAGATAACACAAACTTATTTGACCTTCAGTAAACCTAGGTAGAATAAACATTTCATACTTAATACTGATCATTTTAACAATTTTATTTTTTTAATGTTTATTTTGAGAGAGAGAGAGAGAGAGAGAGAGAGAGAGAGAGAGAGAGAGAGAGAGACTGCAAGTGGGGGAGGGGCAGAGAGAGTATCCCAAGCAGGCTCTGTGCTGTCAGTACAGAGCCCATTGCGGCTCAATCTGACGAATTTTGAGATCATGACCTGATCTGAAATCAGATGTTTAACTGACCCAGGAGCCCCATAATGCTGATAATTTTAGAGACGTGCCTATCTTATTTAAACCAACAAACTTAAATTAGTTTAAATACCGAATTATGTTCCACCTGTGTCCACTTAAAGGTCAATTTGTTCCTCATTGTCAATTTTTACCTAGGGCACCAGTGGGGATATCTGAAGTAGTATAAGTCTAGGGGGTGCTCTTTACTCCTTGACAGCAAGGGTAGAAGAAGGAGCAAATGGCACCGGGGGCACCCAGGATGGTATAGGAATCAGTTATGCCGGCTGCACCCAAGGTGGCGCAGAAACAGGAAGAGAGGGGGGGTGGGGGGGAAGAAGAGGAGAGGTGCTACCAGCAAGGCTGAAGGCCGATAAAAACCCAGAAGGAAGAGAAAGAGGATTCCTGGTTCTAAAGTTGGTTGGCTTAGACAGATGAGCAGACACCGTGTTTTTTCACCAACAAGTAAAAATAGGCAATCCAGGTCAGGCCAGAGAAGACCGGGAACTTCCCCAAAACAAAAGAAGCTTTGGCAGCTGCTTGGAATATTCCTTAAAGTCCCCATCCTGAGGTAGACTAATCAGAAACAGTTGGTCCCAATTAACCTGGGAAATAAATGAGGGAGTAGCTCCCACATACAACAAGAGTATCCTGGGTCTATTAGGATGAGGAAAGTGAGAGTCATCTAATATGTTGGGAGGGGGGCTATTAGCTTGGTTAGTGGCCAAACACATTCTGCAAGAGGCCCTTAGGTCAGGGTCCTGATTTAGGACCACTAAACTGAGCAAGACACAAGCTACGGTTTTTGTGGAGGTCAGGGTTTGGGGACAATGCCATGAAGGCTTGTACACGTAGGACTTCCAATGATTTGGAGAAGTTCTTGCAAAGGAGGTCAAGCTGGAAAATAGTATTATAACAAAAGAGTTCTGTTGAAGGGCCATACCTCTTGATCTGGGAGTTTGCACTGAGGCCAGGAAACAAGATGAGATGTTTTTCCTCAGGCCTGGGAGTCAAGTTTGTTCCAGCTTTTAAGAACACAGCCCAAGGGTGAGTCTGAAGGAGTAGAAGGGGGTTGTCCCATAGTGGGAAAGACTGGCTGCTGATTCCCAAAGAAGTGGAGCTATTCCCACCAAAGGGAATGAATGGAGCTTTGACTCGTAATTTTTTGGCTGCAGAGACTTGTGTTCCAGGTAAGTAGAGCTTAACTGTGATTGTCTGTATTTGCCTCTCTCCACATCTTGGCGTGGCACTTTGCACTGCCACTCCAACTCTAATGGGTCCGAGAGAAGTCACTGACTTTCACTGATTTGTTTAGCTTTTATTTTATTGCAAGAATGAGAGTGACCATTTCCAAGCTCCGACTTTTCTTTCTTTTTGGGGGCTGAAACTGCAAGTCCAATGTATTTCATTTTAATGAAGTTTTAAAAAGTGATTCAGTTATTGGAAAACTTTAAGTATGTTTCGAATAATGTAGCTATGGGAATCTATTTTTCAACTGTACATTTTATTAAATCCAAATACAGATCGTGTGTTTCCAATGGAGATTCACCATTTGAATTGAGATGTGTTGAAAGCGGAATACATAACCAGATTTCAAAGTCTTTTTTTTTTCAGTATATGAAATTTATTGTCAAATTGGTTTCCTTACAGCACCCAGTGCTCATCCCGAAAGGGGCCCTCCTCAATACCCATCACCCACCCTCCCCTCCCTTCCACCCCCCATCAACCCAGATTTCAAAGTCTTAGTATGAAAGAAGAATGTACACTATCCCATTAATAATCCTTTGTATCGATTGCATATTGAAATTGTCAGTACAAAAAGTGTTGTGTCTTGGTTGTTAGCACCGAGGCAATAAAGAATTAGAGATCGGTGCCCAAAGTGAAAGCAGATAGCAACTTTATTAAAACAACAGTACATTCTAAAGGTGGGAGAGCAGGCAGGCCCAAAGATGGCATCTTCCCTGAGGCCACATGGGTCCTTTCCTTTTCTGTGAGTGGGGTCTTGCATCACGGACAGGGTTGTCTCTGCTGGCGGCTGCTTCCAATCATTTGGGGGACTCCTTCCACAGGTTGGGAAGGGGAGTTTTTGGTTTACATTGGAACAGTCATGGCAGCCTTTCCCCATCAGGTGGGCTATACCCACAATGCAAATACATTATGAGTCAAGGGGTTACTAGAGGTCAGAGGTGGAAGACTGAGTGCATGCTCCACACCTGTGGCTCCTGGTCTGTTAGTCCCAGGGGTTTGGAAGCCACTAGGTCCAGGATGCTGTGCCCCCAGTCTTCTAATAGGACTCTGAAATCCTGAAGGTCAAGGGATGAAGTTTTCTCAGGGCATTTCTTCCACTACTCATTTCTAGTTTCTACCTAACAATATGATAATATTTTTAATGCATTGGTTTAATTAAATAAATCATTAAAGCTAATTGTATTTGTTTTTTACATCTCTAATGTGGCTAAAAGAAAATTTCATATATGTGGCTCACATACTTCCATTTGCCAGCACTGCTCTATAATTTAAAATACACATCTTTGTGGGGACCTGAATGGCTCAGTCGGTTAAGCATCCAGCTCTTGATTTTGGTTCTGGTCATCATCCCAGGGTTGTGGGATCAAGCCCTGTGTGAGGCTAAGCCATGCACTGAGCATGGAACCTACTTAAGATTCTCTCTCTCTCTCTCTCTCTCTCTCTCTCTCTCTCTCTCTCCCCCCCCCCCCTCCCCTTCTCCCCCACTCATGCCCTCTCTATAAAATTTTAAAAAAAGCTAAAACACACATCTTTTACTTGTTACAATCTACCTTTAAATAACACAACACTGCATATATAATTTGAAACTCTTAAAGTAGTATAAATAATATTTTCCTCTCTTGTCCTTTGTATTATTTACTTTCATATATTTTATTTCTGTATATCATGAACCACACTATATTGTTTTCCTTTTAATCATCAATTACCTATTAAAGACATTAAAGATGAAGGAAAAAATCTTTTTTATATACCCATATATGTACTATTTACAGCATTTTTCATTTCTTTGTGTAGATTTAGGTTTACAAGTAACATTTTCCTTCAGTCTGGAGAGCTTCCTTTAACATTCTTGTGGCACAGGTCTGCTGCCAAATTCTCTCAGCTTTTGTTTATCTAGGAAAGAAAGTTTTTTAGTCTTTTTTTTTTTATTTATTTTTGGGGGCATTTTATTTTTATTTTTTTAAATTTATTTATTGTTTAATTTACATCCAAGTTAGTTAGCATATAGTGCAACAATGATTTCAGGAGTAGATTCCTTAATTCCCCTTACCCATTTAGCCCATCCCCCCTCCCACAACCCCTCCAGTAACCCTCTGTTTGTTCTCCATACTTAAGAGTCTCTTATGTTTTGTCCCCCTCCCTGTTTTTATATTTTTGCTTCCCTTCCCTTCTGTTCATCTGTTTTGTATCTTATGAGTGAAGTCATATGATATTTGTCTTTCCCTAATTTCGCTTAGCATAATACCCTCCAGTTCCATCCATGTACTTGCAAATGGCAAGATTTCATTCTTTTTGATTGCCAAGTAATACTCCATTGTGTGTGTGTGTGTGTGTGTGTGTGTGTATACCACATCTTCTTTATCCATTCATCCATCGATGGACATTTGGGCTCTTTTCATACGTTGGCTATTGTCGATAGCACTCCTATAAATATTGGGGTTCATGTGTCCCTTTAAATTTTTTTTTTCCAACGTTTATTTATTTTTGGGACAGAGAGAGACAGAGCATGAACGGGGGAGGGGCAGAGAGAGAGGGAGACACAGAATCGGAAACAGGCTCCAGGCTCTGAGCCATCAGCCCAGAGCCCAACGCGGGGCTCGAACTCACGGACCGCGAGATCGTGACCTGGCTGAAGTCGGACGCTTAACCGACTGCGCCACCCAGGCGCCCCTCATGTGTCCCTTTAAAACAGCACACCTGGGGGCACCTGGGTGGCTCAGTTGGTTAGGCAACCAACTTTGGCTCAGGTCATGATCTCACAGTTCCTGAGTTTGAGCCCTGCGTTGGTCTCTGTGCTGACAGCTCAGAGCCTAGAGCCTACTTCAGATTCTGTGTCTCCCCTCTCTCTACCTCTCCCCTGCTCATGCTCTGTGTCTCTCTGTCTCTCAATAATAAATAAATGTTAAAAAATTTAAAAAAACACACACCTGTATCCCTTGGATAAATACCTAGTAGTGCAACTGCTGGGTCATAGGGTAGTTCTATTTTTAATTTTTTGAGGAACCTCCATACTGTTTTCCAGAGTGGCTGCACCAGTTGGCATTCCCACCAGCAGTACAAAAGAGATCCTCTTTCTCCGCATCCTCGCCAACATCTGTTGTTGCCCGAGTTGTTAATGTTAGCCATTCTGACAGGTATGAGGTAGTATCTCATTGTGGTTTTGATTTGTATTTTCCTGATGATGAGTGATGTTGGACATTTTTTCATGTGTCTATTTGCCATCTGGATGTCTTCTTTGGAGAAGTGTCTATTCATGTCTTTTGCCCATTTCTCCACTGGATTATGTTTTTTGGGGGGTTGACTTTGGTAAATTCTTTATAGATTTTGGATACTAACCCTTTATCTGATATGTCGTTTGCAAATATCTTCTCCCATTCCATCAGTTGCCTTTTAGTTTTGATGATTGTTTTCTTCAATGTGTAGAAGATTTTAATTTTGATGAGGTCCCAATAGTTCATTTTTGCTTTTGTTTCTCTTGCCTCCGGAGATGTGTTCAGAAAGAAGTTGCTGCAGCCAAGGTGAAAGGTTTTTGCCTGCTTTCTCCTCAAGGATTTTGATGGCTTCCTGTCTTACATTTAGGTATTTTCATCCATTTTGAGTTTATTTTTGTATATGGTGTAAGAAAGTGGTCTGGGTTAATTTTTCTGCTGCTGCCCAGTTTTTCCAGCACCATTTGCTGAAGACACTGTCTTTATTCCATTAGATATTCTTTTCTGCTTTGTCAAAGATGGACCCATACATTTGTGGGTCCATTTCTGGGTTCTCTATTCTGTCCCATTGATCTGAGTGTGTTTTGTGCTAGTACCATACTGTCTTGATGATTACAGCTTTGTAATACATCTTGAAGTCCGGGATTGTGATGCCTCAGCTTTGGTTTTCTTTTTCAGGATTGCTTTGGCTATTCGGGGTCTTTTCTCGTTCCATACAAATTTTAGGATTGTTTGTTGTAGCTCTGTGAAGAATGCTGGTGTTATTTTGGTAGGGATTGCATTGAATATGTAGATTGCTTTGGGTAATATTGACATTTTAACAACACTTGTTTTTCCAATCCAGGAGCATGGAATAGTTTTCCTTTTTTTGTGTGTGTCTTCTTCAATTTCTTTCATCAGCTTTCTATAGTTTTCAGTGTATAGATTTTTCACCTCCTTGTTTATGTTTATTCCTAGGTATTTTATGGTTTTTGGTGCAACTGTAAATGGGATCAATTCCTTGATTTCTCTTTCTGTTGCTTCATTTTTGGTGTATAGGAATGCAACTAATTTCTGTGCATTGATTTTATATTCTGTGACTTTGCTGAATTCGTGGATCAGTTCTAGCAGCTTTTTGGTGGAATCTTGGGTTTTCCATATAGAGTATCATGTCATCTGCAAAGAGTGAAAGTTTGACCTCCTCCTGGCCGATTTGGATGCCTTTTATTTCTTTGTGTTGTCTGATTGCTGAAGCTAAGACTTCCAAAATATGTTGACTAACAGTGGTGAGAGTGAACAGCCCTATCTTGTTCCAGACCTTAGGGGGGAAAGCTCTCAGTTTTTCCCCATTAAGGATGATATTAGCATTGGGTCTTTCATATATGGCTTTTATGATCTCGAGGTATGATCCTTCTATCCCTACTTTCTTGAGGGTTTTTTTTTTTATCAAGAAAGCATGCTGCATTTTGTCAAATGCTTTCTCTGTATCTATTGAGAGGATCACATGGTTCTTGTCCTTTCTTTTATTGATGTGATGAATCACGTTAGTTGTTTTTGCGGATATTGAACCAGTCCTGCATCCCAGGTATAAATCCCACTTGGTTGTGGTGAATAATTTTTTTAGTGTATTGTTGGATCTGTTTGGCCAGTATCTTTTTGAGGATTTTTGCATCCATGTTCATCAGGGAAATTGGTCTATAGTTCTCTTTTTAGTTGGGTCTTTGTCTGGTTTTGGAATCAAGGTAATGCTGGCTTCATAGAAAGAGTTTGGACGTTTTCCTTCCATTTCTATTTTTTGGAACAGCTTCAAAAGAATAGGTGTTAACTCTTCTGTAAATGTTTGATGAATTCCCCTGGAAAACCATCTGACTCTGGACTCTTGGTTTTTGGGAGATTTTTGATTACTAATTCGATTTCTGTACTGGTTATGGGTCTGTTCAATTTTTCTATTCCTTCCTGTTTCAGTTTTGGTAGTTTATATGTTTCTAGAAATTTGTCCATTTCTTCCCGATTGCCCATTTTATTGGTGTATAATTGCTGTAATGTTCTCCTATTATTGTCTGTATTTCTGCTGTATTGGTTGTGATCTCTCCTCTTTCATTTGTGATTTTACTTATCTGGGTCCTTTCCTTTTTCTTTTTGATCAGTCTGGCTAGTGGTTTATCAATTTTGTTAATTCTTTCAAAGTACCAGATCCTGGTTTCATTGATCTGTTCTACTGGTATTTTGTTTTTGTTTTGTTTTGTTGGTTTTGATAGCGTTGATTTCTGCTCTAATCTTTATTATTTCCTGTCTTCTGGAAATAGACAGGTTTTATTGGGGTTTTATTTCCTGTTCTTTTTCCAGCTCTTTATCTGAGGCCTTTCTACCTTCTTTAGGAAGGCCTGGATTGCTATATATTTCCCTCTTATGACTGCCTTTGCTGTGTCCCAGAGGTTTTGGGCTGTGGTGTTACCATTTTCATTGCTTCCATGTATTTTTTAATTTCCTCTTTAATTTCTTGGTTAGCCCATTCATTCTTTAGTAGGATGTTCTTTAGTCTCCAAGTATTTGTTGTCTTTCCTAATTTTTTCTTGTAGTTGATTTCAAGTTTCATAGCATTGTGGTCTGAAAATATGCACGGTATGATCTCGATCTTTTTGTACTTGTTGAGGGCTGATTTGTGTTCCCAGTATGTGATCTGTTCACTGAGAACATTCCATGTGCACTGGAGAAGAATGTGTATTCTGCTGCGTTAGGATGAAATGTTCTGAATCTATCTGTTAAGTCCATCTGGTCCAGTGTGTCATTCAAAACCATTGTTTCCTTGTTGATTTTCTGTTCAGATGATCATCCATTATTGTAATTGGGGTGTTGAAGTCCCCTACTATTATGGTATTATTATCAATGAATTTCTTTGTTTCTGATTAATTGATTTATATATTTGGGTGCTTCCACATTTGAAGCAGAAATGTTTACAATTGTTAGGTCTTCTTGGTGGATAGACCCCTTAATTATGATATAATGCCCTTCTTCATCTCTTGTTACAGTCTTTATCTTAAAATCTAGATTGTCTGATAGAAGTATGGCTACTCTGGCTTTCTTTTGGCCACCATTAGCATGATAGATGGTTCTCCATCCCCTTATTTTCAATCTGAAGGTGTCTTTAGGTCTAAAGCAGGTCTCTTGTAAACAGCATATAGATGGATCTTGTTTTCGTATCCATTCTGTTAGCCTATGTCTTTTAATTGGAGTGTTTAGACCATTGACATTTAGAGTGAGTATTGAAAGATAGGAATTTTTTGCCATTATGTCACCTGTAGAGTCGGAGTTTCTGATAGTGTTCTCTGGTCCTTTCTAGTCTTTGTTGCTTTTGGTCTTTTGGTTTTTGGTTTTTTTCCCATCTTTTCTCCCCTCAGAGAGTCCCCTTAAAATTTCTTACAGGGCGGATTTAGTGGTCATTAACTCCTTTAATTTTTGTTTGGGAAATTTTTTTAAAATTTTTTAATATTTTTATTTATTTTTGAGACACAGAGAAACAGAGAATGAACGGGGGAGGGTCAGAGAGAGAGGAAGACACAGAATCTGAAACAGGCTCCAGGCTCTGAGCTGTCAGCACAGAGCCTGACGCAGGGCTCGAACTCACAGACCGTGAGATCATGACCTGAGCCAAAGTCAGACACTTAACTGACTGAGCCACCCAGGTGCCGCTGTTTGGAAAACTTTTTAATCTCTCCTTCTATTTTGAATGACAGCCTTGCTGGATAAAGAATTCTTGGCTGCATATTTTTCTGATTCAGCACATTGAATATATCCTGCCACTCCTTTCTGGCCTGCCAAGTGTCTGTGGATAGGTCTGCTGAAAACCTGATCTGTCTTCCCTTGAAGGTTAAGGACTCTTTTTCCCTTGCTGCTTTCATGATTCTTTCCTTGCCTGAGTATTTTGTGAATTTGATTATGATATGCCTTGTTGATGGTTAATTTTTGTTGAATCTAATGGGAGTCCTCTGTGCTTCCTAGACTTTGATGTCTGTGTCTTTCCCCAGGTTAGGAAAGTTTTCCACTATGATTTGCTCACATAACCCTTCTACCCCTTTTTCTCTCCATCTTCTAGGACCCCTATGATTCTGATTATTATTCCTTTTTAATGAGTCACTGAGTTCTCTAATTTTTATTTTGGGCTCTTTTGCCTTAGTCTCCCTCTTTTTTTCTGCTTCATTATTCTCCATAAGTTTGTCCTCTATACCGCTGATTCACTGCTCTGCCCTATCCGTCCTTGTCACCGTGGCATCCATTTAAGATTTTAGCTCAGTTATAGCATTTTTTATTTTATCCTGACTAGCTTTTACTTCTTTTAACTCTTCAGAAAGGGATTCTAATCTATTTTCAATCCCAGCTAGTATTCTTATTTTTGTGATTCTAAATTCTGGTTCAGACATCTTGCTTGTATCCGTGTTGGTTAAGTCCCTGGCTGTCATTTCTTCCTGTTCTTTCTTTTGGTGTGAATTCATTTGTTTTGTCATTATGGAGGAAGAAAAGGAATTAATAAGGTAAAAAAAAATTAAAATTAAAAAATCAACACAAAGATATCAAATAAATGATGCTAGATCCTAGGTATGTTTTGGTCTGGTTGTTAAAAGAAGCTTGATAAATTAGAGAAAAAAGGGAAAGACAAGAAACAAAAAGAAAAAAAAAAGGGGGGGGAAGGGAAAGTTTGAAATTTTTGAAAAAATGAATACAGTAAAATGAAATGATGAAAGTAAAATAGAGTTTAAAAATTTATTTAAAAAAGTAAAAATATAGTAGAAAAAAATTAAAGAAAAATATTTTTAACAAAAATGGAAAATAGGTTTTTTCTCTTTCTGTAGTCAAGAATAAGGAAAAAGAAAAAAAATTGAATAAAAGGACCGGTGAACAGAGTGAAGTATGATTGAAATTACATCTGGTTTCCCATAGAAGTCAAGCTGTGTAGCACTTTATAGTCTGTAAACAAAGCAGGTGGAGAGATTTGTGTTTGTCAGGAGCTCTGTTGGCCCAGTTGGGCAAGGTTTAGTGTAACGGTTCCTTTCTCCACTAGATGGCACTGCTCAGCTGGCTAGGGTGGATTGCTTTGGCGCATGTAGGCATTTATGTGCGTGCACAGGACAGGTGAAAATGGTATCACCCAGCTACCCAGTCTCAGGTATCAGAACTCTGTGCTCTTGCCTACCAGCAATCAAGCACCCGTCCTTTGTCTCTGGCTTCTGTCCACTCCCCGCTTCTACACTGTCTGTGACCAAACCATCAGTTGGCCAGGGAGCACCTCCCTCCTGAGTATTATCTCAAATGAGGCTATGTTTCCTGACCCCTCACTTCTGAGGGACTGTGGCTTTGACCCATTCTGACCCTCTGGGGGAGGGTCTTGCTGACCAATGGTGGGGTGCCAGCCAGCCCCCAGGCACGTTCATGGGGCCATGCTATTGCCAATGCTCAGAGACTGTAGCTGGGTGCCAGCCCACCCCAGAAAAAGTTCTCGTGACCATCTAGCAGCAGTGTTTCAGGGTTTATGGAAAATCATAACACATGTCTGACACCAGGCTTCCCCCTTAACGTCCTTGTTCCAGCACTAGCAAATACAGTTGTTCTCCAGGGTCCACTGGGGCCTTTGTCTGTGGGGAGGCCACACCGCCTCTACTGAATGTCCTCTCAGCAGGGGAACTACCTCTCCCCATGTGGCCTGAGGACCCCTGGACCTCGCTCTCTGCTCCTGGGGATCGCCCTTCCCACTAGAGTACCGCCAGGTATTGAGCTGTGGAGTTTCAGACTCTTTGCTCCCTGTGTTTATAGAGTTTTTAATGGAATTTAAACCCTCTCCTTTCTCCTTTCTCCCTTTTTTTGTTCAGAGCCTGTAGCTGTTTCCACTTTTCCACTTTCTCTCCAGCTGCTTTTCTGGGGGGGGGGGGGGTGGGGGGGTGGGGAGAGTGCTTTTTCCATACTTTCCCCCTGGTTTCTGTTCTCTCTCTGCAAGAAAAAACAGCTCCCTACCCTCCGTTGCTTCTCTCTCTCCCCCAGTTCACCTCTCCATGCCATGTATCTGCCGAGTTCTGTGGTTCAGGTTGTGTAGATTATTGTGTTAATCCTCAAATCAGTTTTCTAGGTGTGTAAGATGGTTTAGTGTTGATCTGGCTGCATTTCAGGGACAAGAAACATAAAAATAACTTTCATGCTGTTCTGCCATCATAGCCCCTCTTCCCCTAGTCTTATTTTTGAAGGATAACTTCACTGGACAGAAAATTCTATGTAGAAAAGGAGTTTTATTCTTTTTTTTTTTAATTTTTTTTTCAACGTTTATTTATTTTTGGGACAGAGAGAGACAGAGCATGAACGGGGGAGGGGCAGAGAGAGAGGGAGACACAGAATCAGAAACAGGCTCCAGGCTCTGAGCCATCAGCCCAGAGCCTGACGTGGGGCTCAAACTCACGGACCGCGAGATCGTGACCTGGCTGAAGTCGGACGCTCAACCGACTGCACCACCCAGGCGCCCCAAGGAGTTTTATTCTTTTAGCACTTGAAGTTGCTGTTCCATTGTTTTTTTAACTTAGAGCATTTCTGATGAAAAGTCTGTAAAAATTCTTATCTTTTCCTATATAAACAAGGTCTTTTTCTAGTTGTCCCTATAAATGTGTAGTGTCTTTTTCTAGTTGGTTAATTTGTGGTAATTTGATTGTGGTATGCCTTGGGGTTGTTTGGTGTGTGTGCGTGTGTGTGTGTGTGTGTGTGTGTGTGTCTATGTCTTACAGTTCATTGAGATTCTTCATTCTATTTATTTATAGCTTTCCCAAAAGAAACTGTTAAGCCATTATTTCTTCAAATATTTTTCTGCCTTCAAATATCTTTCTGACTGAGACAGATAAGATCTCTCTCTTATCTCTTTTTGAGACACTGTAGCTTCAACATTGTTCCACAAATTACCGAGAGTTTTTTGGGAGAGGGTGTCTTTTTTTCTCTTTGATTCATTCTGGATAAACTCAATTTTTAGGTCTTCAAGTTTAATGATATTTTCTTCTGCAGTCTCTGACCTACTAGTGACCATATCCAATAAAATTTCCATTTCTGTCATTTTGTCATCCCTAGGAGTTCCATTCATACTTAAATCTCCAGCTTCTCTCCTTATTATGCTTGTTTCTTTCACATTCTTTGAACGTATATTTATAATCTCTTTTAACGTCTTTGCCTGCTAGTTCTATCATCTCTTTCATTTCTGAATTTGTTACTCTTGTCTGACTTTTCTCCTGGTTATGGGTAATATTTTCTTCTCCTATGTATAATACTTTTTATTAGGAGCTGAGCATTGTAAATTAAAAAAACCCAACAACCAACAATGTGTATTTTGTTTTTAAAGATTATTGAACTTGGTTCTCACCAGTAGTTAAATTATTCATGTTCAATTTGGTTCTTTTAGGACTTGTTTTAATGTTCTTTCAGGGAAAGTCTGCAGTAGTTTTGCTCTAGGATTAACTTGACCCCTCTTCTAAGGCATGGCTTTTTTTTTTTTTTTTTTTTGAGGTCTCTACTGAATGCCCTGTGTACTCAGTAAAGTTTCTCCATCTTTCTACTTGCTACAATGATTTCCAACCCAGAGTTACCTATCAACATTGTTTGTCTCTTTCCTAGCCACTGTTGTTTATTTGGAATCTAGTTTTTCCCAGACTCATGGAAGTTTGCCCTACAATACACAAATTTTTATTCAGCTATTGATTCCTTAACTCTTTCTATGTGTGTGTCCCTCCTCTCAGGTGTTCTATGCAAAAAAAAAATCATGATTCTTTGAACTGTGGTCTCTTTTTTCTTTAACACAGCAATTTTCCGTGCTTTGCTTGGGTTTCCTATCTGTGCTATATATATATATATATATATATATATATATATATATATAATCTGCCTCTTCTTTAAAAAAATTTTTTTAATGTTTATTTTATTTTTGAGAGAGAGAGAAAGCATGTGAGTGGGTAGGGGCAGAGAGACAGGGAGAGAGAATCCCAAGCAGGCTCCACACTGTCAGCAGAGAGCCTGATGTGGGGTTCAGACCCATGAACTGTGAGATCATGACCTAAGCCAAAATCAAGTGTCAGATGCTTAACTGACTGAGTCACCCAGGTGTTCCATGACTTCAATGATTTCTTTTCCCTCAGGGATTACAGTTCTGAGCTTCCAATGTCTGAAAAACTTTTCTAAAAAAGATTTTCTCCAGTGTTCTAATTTCTATGGTGGGAGCATAATTCTAGATTTCATTAATTGGCAGAAGCAGAAGATGCCTCACAATTTTTGGAGCTATTTCTCATAAAGTCTATCCAACAACTTCTTCCTACATTATCATTAAGTAGAACCTAGTGACATGACCACTTCTCACTCAAGGCATCTAAAATGTATAATTGTTTAACTGGATCCATTTTGCACTCACATAGGCCCTCTCAGACGCTTGCCCCCTCTCAGACACTCACACACCTCACACTCACTCTCAAACACATGCTAGTATAATAGTATAATTCTATTATATAGAGGAAGTGGAGGAAGGGAAGAATGAATATAATGAGTTGGCTACTAGCAGTTTCTGCTACAACTAACCTTGTTTTTTATAAATAGTATAAAACTTTTAAATGGCTACAAAATATTTTATAACATGGATGTATCATTTATTTGACCATTCATCCTCTGTTAATGGACACTCAAATTACCTGCAGGGGTTTTTTTTGTGACTACAACTCTATATATACATATATCCCCTCATATATTCATGTTATTAAGGTCCAGACTTGTAGTAACAAAATAAATAGACAAATTTCATGAAAATATTAATTACAAAAATTTGACCTAAAAAGGAAAAAATAGAAAGCTAAAATAAGAATAGATCAATGGAGGGGCACCTGGGTGGCTCAATTGGTTGGGTGGCTGACTTCTGCTCGGGTCATGATCTCACAGCTCGAAGGCTCATGAGTTCGAGCCCTGCGTTGGGCTCTGTGTTGACAGCTCAGAGCCTGGAGCCTGCTTCAGATTCTGTGTCTCCCTCTCTCTCTGCCCCTCCCCTGTTCTCATTCTATATACTTCCAGAAATCCGAGTAATAATGTCTACTGCTGGCATGCTGCTAATAATCACTTTAATTTCTGGCAGTATGTGTGTATATATCCTGGAGTGATATTAGAAATAGTAGAAATCAGTATGACATGGAACCCAACTAGCCAGAAGTTTCACTAGCTCAAATAGAACAGATGCCAGCTGTACACAAATAGTATGGTCATTACAGTGTTCAGTGATGACAATCAGTTGTGCATACATGTATGTAAACCTAGCCTTACATATTTGTGCTTTTATATCTATGTACTAGATTCTAAGGTTTGGAAACCTGCAGTAGAAGGATATGTGTTCTTTAAATTTTAACAAATTAGTCAGATGGCATTCAGAAAAGGCTGCAATACTGCATACTGCCATAAAAAGTGTACAAGAGTATCCTGTCTCTATGTCACTGCCAGTAGTATATTCCCAGAGATGATCATAATCTATTTAGATTATGATTATATACATCATATATGTATACATATATGATGAGGATTGTTAAAGAAGGAGAAAGAGAAGGAAAGAGATCAAAATTTATTGTACATTCTTTTCTTTCTGCTTTATCTTCATCATATTCTACCATGAAATCTCTGATTCATTTGTTGTTTAGTTTAGAACATTTCCTCAAATATTATCCTTAAATCTATTATGTGTGCGGTGTGATCTTTGAAATCCTGCGTATTTGAAAATATCATTCTTTCACTCTGACAAGCAAATCATTATCTTGTCTGAGTTTAAGGTTCTTAGGCCCTAGTCCTTGTAGTTGACTGTCAATGCTACTAATGCTATTAACCCTTCCCTCTAGCTTCCAGTGTTATGGGTGAGAAGTCTGACACAAGTCTCATTATTTACCCTTTGAGAATAACTTGATCTTTCTCTTTGGGAGTTTATAAGATTTATCTTGTTCCTGGAGTTCAAGAATTTTACTGGAATGTATGCCATCTTTTAATATAATATGTCTAAGTTTGGGGATACCTCTTTGACTCGATTTTCTAGGCCATCCCATCCTATAGTCTTACACTACCCTCAAGTACATTTATTGTAAATTTTTAGCTCAACAAACCATATTGTTAGTCCCAGGAGATATTTTGGGGGATGTCCTAATTATTCTTGGGCTCAAGCTGTTGTCTGTCTTTTCTAGCTGTTGTAATTAGTAAAGGATTTATTCTGAATGTTTGCTTATTCTTTCTTCTCTCTGAATGCTGGTCCCTCATAGGTGTGCAGCTCTGTCTCTTGTCTCTGTAAATTGGCTTATATTTATCTGCCTTAAGGTGGAAGGCTCAAAAGCAGTAGAAGGCATGAGCCTCTGCCCCTGTGGATCAGTGAAGCAGCTTGTTGTCTGGCTCCAGTCAAGGTCCTATGAGGAATATTCTCTTTTCTTTCTTCCTTTAAACTTTCCCAGTTTTGGTATGGAGAGAACTCAGCCCTTTGGTTCAGAAACTCAGCTCCTTCTCTGCTCTTCTGGTTGAACCCTGACTGATACTGGTCATGTCTGCCAGATTCCACAACTGTAAAGTTACCATTTTCCTGATTTGTAATTAGTAATTTGTGGGTAGATACTTAGTGACTATCCTTTTCAAACTTTCAACAACTAGTTCTAGCATCCATTGATGATTTTTGTTTGATTCAATTATTTCTATGATTTTTACAAATGGTTATTTTTTATCTCTATTATTCCTTTTACATTTTACTGGAAGTTTGTTTCTTAGTTTATTATCACTAGTATGAACTTTAGATTTCTTATTTTATTTAACAAGGTTTAATTGATTACCATATTTATTCATTTGTATGCTCTTTATTTTGTAAATTGAGATATAGTGACATAATATTGCATTCATTTTAGATGTACAGCATAATGTTTTCATATATATATATATATATATATATATATATATATGAAATCAGTTTCAGGTGTATATCATAGTGATTTGATATTTTTATACATTACAAAATGATCCCCATGACTAATCTAGTTACCATACAAAAGTTATTACGTCTATCACCATACAAAAGCGATTACAACATTATTGACTCTATTCCCTATGCTGTACATTATATCTTCATGATATATTTATTCTATAACAGGAAGTTTGTACTTCTTAATCCCCCTCACCTATTTCACTTGCCCTAAACAGTTTGGTAACCAATAGTCTGTTTCCTGTATATATGTGTCTTTTTCTATTTTATTCTTTGTTTTTAAATATATATATATATATATATATATATATATATATATATATATATATTCTATTTTTAAGTAATCTCTACACCCAACATGAGGCTCAGACTTAACAACCCCAAGATCAGGAGTCGCATGCTCTACTGACCAAGCCTGGCAGGCATTTCTGTTCTTTGCTTTTTGTTTTTTGTTTTTTTTGGTTTTTGTTTTTGTTTTAGATTTCACATAGAAGTGAAAGCATATGGTATTTGTCTTTTTCTGTCTTACTTATTTCACTTAATATAATACCCACTAGATTCATCCACGGTGCTGCAACGTTTCATTCTTTTTTATAGCCGAGTAATATTCCAGCGTGCGTGCGCGTGCACACACACACACGCACACACACACACACACATTTCACATCTTCTTTATCCACTCATCTATTGATGAACACTTAGGTTGCTCCCACATCTTGGCTATTGTAAAATAGTGCCTCAATGAATATAGGAGGTGCATATATCTCTTGAATTGGTGTTTTTTTATTCTTCAGATAAATGCCCAGAAGTGGAATTGCTGGATCATATAGTAGCTCTCTTTGTAATATTTGGAGAACCTCCAAACTGTTTTCCATAGTGACACTATCGATTTGCATTCCCACCAACAATGTACAAGGGTTCCTTTCTCCGTATCCTTGCCAACACTTGGGGTTTTTTTTGTCTTTTTGATAATAGCCAATCTGACAGGTGTGAGGTGATAACTGATTTGCATTTCCCTGATGATTAGTGATGTTGAGCACCTTTTCATGTGTTGGTTGACCATCTGTGTGTCTTCTTGGGAAATTGTTTATTCAAATCCTCTGCCCAATTTTTAATTACTTGGTTTTTTGATATTAAGTTGTATAAATTCTTTATATTAACTCCTTATTAAATGTATGAATTGCGAATATATTCTCCCATTTAGTAAATTGCTTTTTGTTTTGATGATGGTTTCCTTCACTATACAAAAGCTTTTTAGTTCAATGTAATCCTGCTTGTTTTAGCGTTTTTGTCCTTGCCTGAGAAGACTGGTTCAAAAAATATTGCTAAGACTGATGTCAAAAAGTTTACTGCCTGTGTTTTCCTCTAGGAGTTGAATGGTTTTATGTCTTAAATTCAAGTTTTTAATCCATTTTGAATTTATTTTTGTATATAGTGTAAGATAGTCGTCCAGTTTCATTCTTTTACATGCAGCTGTCCAGTTTTCCAAACACCATTTATTAAAGAGACTGTCTTCTCCCTATCATATATCTTTGCCTCCTTTGTTATAGATACTAAAATGCATGGATTTATTTCTGGGATCTCTTTTCTATTTCATTGATCTATATGTCTATTTCTGTGTCAGTACTATCCTGTTTTCATTATGATAGGTTTGTAGTATAGTTTAAAATCAGGGAGTGTGAGACGTCCAGCTTCATTCTTCTCTTTTAAGATTGCTTTGGCTATTTGGGATCTTTTTGTTTTTCCATACAAATTTTAGGATTCTTTGTTCAATGTCTGTGAAAAATGATATTGGTATCCTGATAAGGATTGGATTAAGTCTTTAATTGCCCTGGGTAAATTGGACATTTTAACAATATTCTTCCAATCTGCGGTCATGATATATCTTTCCATTTATTTGTGTCAACTTCAGTTTCTTTCATCAATGTCATATTTTCCAAGTAAAAGTCCTTAACCCTCTTTGTTAAATTTATTCCCACATATTTTATTCTTTTTCATACAATTCCATACAAATGGACTTTTTTCTTAATTTTTTTTTCTGATAACTCATTATTAGTGTTTAGAAATGCAATCAATTTCTGCATGTTAATTTCATATCCTGCAACTTTGTTGAGTTCATTTATTAGGCTCTAATAGGTTTTTTAGTGTAGTCTTTAGGGTTTTCTCTATATAGTCTCATTTACTGTGCAAATAGTGACTGTTTTACTTTCCCAATTCCAGTTAGGATAGTTGTTTTCATTTTTTGTTTTTTGTTTTTATCTTTTTCTTGCCTAATTGCTGTGGCTAAGACTTCCAGTGCTGTGTTGAATAAAAGTGCGGAGAGGACTTCCTTGTCTTATTCCTGATCTTAGAGAAAAAGCTTTTGGCTTTTCTCCATTGAGTATATTAGCTGTGGGTTTGTCATATATGACTTTTATTATGTTGGGGTACATGACTTATAGCAAAAACTCTTAATAAAATGGGTATATAAGTGGATTTTGAATTTGAATTTTGTCAAATGCTATTTCTGCATCTATTTAGATGAGCATATGATTTTTATCTTTTGTGTGTGTGTGTGGTATATCACATTGGTTGATTTATGGATGTTGAACCATCCTTGCATCCTTGAAATAAGTTCCATCTGACAATGGGATAAAAGGCTTTTTAATGTGCTTTTGAATTTGGTTTGCTAATATTTTCTTGAGGATTTTTGCATCTATGTTCATCATGGATGTAACATGTATGTGTGTGTGTGTCCCTATCTGGTTTGGGGTAATGCTGGCCTCTTTGGAGATGTTCTTCCTCTTCAATTTCTTTTTAATAATTTGAGAAGACTAGGTATCACCTCTTCTTTAAATGTTTGGTAGAATTCACCTGTGGAGGCTTATGGCCCTGGACTTTTGGGGAGTTTAAAAATTACTGATTCAACTAATTATTTCTAATCTAGCTATTCAGATATTCTATTCATTGTTCAGTCTTGGAAGTCTGTGCATTTTAAGGAAGTTATCCAGTTCTTCTAGGTTTTCCAATTTGTTGGCATATAATTGTAGCAGTGTCCTATGATTGTTTGTATTCTGCTGTGTTAGTTCTAACTTCTCTTTCATTTCTGATTTCATTTATTTGGGCCCTCTTATTTTTTCTTGGTGAGTCTGGCTGGACGTTTATCAAATTTAAAGACACCAGCTTTTGGGGTTCCTTCTTTTCAAGGAACCAGCTTTTGGGGTAGCTGGGTGGCTCAGTTGGTTAAGCATCCAACTCTTGATTTTAGCTCAGATCATGATCTCATGGTTGTGAGATTGAGACCTGTGTTGGTCTCCACACTCGACATGGGGCCTGCTTAAGATTATCTCTCTCTCTCTCCCTCTGTCCCTCCCATACTTGTACTCATTCTCTCTCTCTCTCTCTCTCTCTCTTTCTCAAAAAATCCCCACAAAACAAAAGAACCAGCTGTTATTTTATTTTTTATTTTTTATTTTTTAAAGAGTGCACTTGTTGTGATAAGCATCAGGTGTTTTATGGAAGTGTGAATCACCATATTATACACCTGAAACTAGTATTATACTGTATGTTAACTAACTAGAATTTAAATAAAAACTTTTTTAAAAATAAAAGAACCAGGAGCACCTGGGTGGTACAGTTGGTTGAGTGTCCGACTCTTGATTTTGGCTTGTGTCATGATCCCAGGGTCTTGGGATTGAGCCCTGCATTGAACTATGCACTCAGCATGGAGCCTGCTTGGGATTCTCCCCCTCTCTCCCCCTCTCTCCCCCCTCTCTCCCCCTCTCTCCCCCCTCTCTCCCCCCTCTCTCCCCCTCTCTCCCCCTCTCTCCCCCCTCTCTCCCCCCTCTCTCCCCCCTCTCTCCCCCCTCTCTCCCCCCTCTCTCCCCCTCTCTCCCCCTCTCTCCCCCTCTCCCCCCTCTCCCCCCCTCTCCCCCTCCTGCCTTCTCCCCTACTCTTTCTCTCTCTAAAATTAAAAAAATTTTTAATTAAAAAAATAGGTTTTGTTTTATTGATCTTTTCTATTTTTTTTTCTTGCTCTCTATTTCACTTGGTTTCTATTTCACTCTGATCTTTAGTATGTCTTTTCTTCTACTAACTTGGGCTTTGTTTCTTCTTTTTCTAGTTCCTTTAGGTGTAAAGTTAGATTGAGATTTTTTCTTATTTCTTGAGGTAAGCCAAAAGTTTATTATTGTAAACTTCCTTTGTAGAACTGTCTTTGCTGGGTCCCCCAAATTTTGAATTGTTGTGTTTCTATTTTCATTTCTCTTCAGGTATTTTTTTTTTTTGCTTCTTTTATTTTTTCATTGACTCATTGGCTGTTTAGTAGCATGTTGTTTACCCTCCATGTGTCTGTGATTTTGTTTTGTTTTTTTCATTTTTTTTCTTAAAACTCATATTTAGTTTCATAGCATTGTGGTCGGAAAATATGCTTGAGGAAGGAATTAAGATGGTGGAGAAGTAGGGGGACCAGAATTTTCCTCGTCCCACAAACACAGGTGTATTGAAGTCAGATCACTTGGAACACCCACAATGGAGTGGCAGAAGGATCTTCACAGATGGAAAGAAACAGCTTGGCAAGATCAAGGTGTATATGTGAATTGGGGGAGATAAAATGGCACAGGCATGGAGGGGAGGCCAAAAGGGAGAGAAAGAGATAAGGGTTTGGTATCTAGTTAGCACAAGAGGAAAACCTCTCTGGACCATGGAGTGGGGAACAAGAAATACAGAGAGTGCCAATGTCTATGTTGCAAACAGCCTTAGAAGCTGAAACTTGGAGGTTTCAAAAGTTCATGACTTTCTCTGCAACAAAACTAGTTTTAAAAGTGCATGACTTTCTCTGGACTGAAGCTGCAGCTGTGTGTACGTGCCTAGGGTGGGGAAGGAGCCACCCAGGGTGTTGTAACAATCCCAGGGGCACACTGGGAGAGAACAGTCCCCTTCCTCAAGTACTGTGAGAAGAGGGTTTATTGCCTCCCCAAGAACAAAGACCCTGCAGATGCCAGCCAAGGGCCTTTTATCAGCAGAGCAGAGTGGCTGTATACCAGAACAGAGTCCACAGGGTCCTTTAAGACATGGATTTTGAATCCCAGCAGAGCACCTAGAAGGCACTAGAGAACTGTGGAGCCGGATTCTCCACTGTGGAGCTCCACCGTGGAGCGCTGATGGACTGTGCTATTCTGTGAACGTTGCCTGAACAGTGTGATTTGAGACACCAGCTCTGGGGAGGAGATACTGGGGTGTCACCATTTTTTTCCCTAACACCAACGTGGTGGGACTTCAGAGGTAGGACTGCTTACACCAAACACCCCCCCCACCTCCGTACCTGGCAACTGCTTAACTACTGGAGTAGGACTGACACTGGTTGAACCAGAGGGCCTCTCCTCCAGACCAGCACAGCCACTGATCCCAGGCACCAACAGAAAACTGTTTTGTTTTTTTTTTTAATTTTGTCTGTCTGTTTGTTCTTCTCTTCTCTATTCTTTTCCTTTCTACCATCTTCTTTTTACTTTTGGAATCAGGCTCATAGTTTCTGATTTGTTTTTGGTTAATGCATGTGTGTGTGTGTGTGTGTGTGTGTGTGTGTGTGTGTTTGGTCAATACATACATATATATATATATATATATATATATATATGTAATATACGTATTTTTTTTGTTTTTCTTGTTGTTGTGTTTTGTTTTGTTTATTTAATCAGGCATTTTTACTCTATTCCTTTTAAACCTTTTCTATATCTTCTTTATTTTCCTTTCTCTTTCTCTGGATTTACTGTGTAGTTTTTTTTTTCTCCTTGGTCTTCTTTTTCTCCTTTCACTTTTCTCTTTGTATAGGATCAAGCTTCCCCCCCACTTCCCTTTTTTTTCCATGGTTATTTCAATGAAATCAAAGCACACCTGGTTGAAGGTCCAAACACTCCACCACTACAAGCAAGGAGGAGCTCTGCAGAGGACTGACCAGTAAGAGCAGTCAAAACTCAAGTGTCAGGCCCTGGACAGTGTATGACCCCTTTTTAATTTATTAGTACTCACAGGTGCAGAACACATAACAAGCTATTAAGACACACAAACACAGAAACTTAGACAAAATGACAAAACAGAAGAGTTCTCCCCAAAAGAAAATTCAGGAAGAAATGACAGCCAGAGAATGGCTCAAAATAGATATTCTAAATTCTTCAGATATATATTGTTTATAACAGTCATAAGACTAATAGTTGGGCTTGAAAATAGCATAGAAGACAGCAGAGAATCTATTGCTGCAGATATCAGACCTAAGAACTAGTCATGATGAATTAAGAAATGCTATAAATGAGATGCAAAGTCAACTAGATACAGTGACAGTAAGGATGGAAGAAGCAGAGGAGAGAATAGGTAAAATAAAAGATAAAATTATAGGAAATGATGAAGCTGAAAAAAAGAGGGAAAGGACATTCCCTGATAATGAGGGGAGAATTTGAGAGCTAAGTGATTCCATAAAATGAAACAATATCCGTATCATAAGAGTTCCAGAAGAAGAAGGGGAGAGAAAGGGGCAGATGGTTTACTTGACCAAATTATAGCTGAGTACTTCCCTAATCTGGGGAAGGAAACAGGCATCCAAGTTGAAAAGGCACAGAGAACTCCCTTCAAAATCAACAAAAACAGGTCAACATCACAACATATCATAGTGAAACTGGCAAAATACAAAGACAGAAGTCTGTAAACAGCTAGGGACAAATGGTCCTTACCCTACAAGGTAGACATATAAGGGTCTTGAAATTTGACAGGCCAGAAGGGAGTGGCAGGAAATATTCAATGTGCTGAACAGGAAAAATATGCCAAGAATCCTTTATCCATCAAGGCTTTCATTTAGAATAGAAAGAGAGATAAAGGCTTTCCCAGACAAACAAAAACTAAAGGAGTTCATGACCACTAAACCAACCCTGCAGGAGATCCTAAGTGGGACTCTGTGAGTGGCAAGCAGCAAAGGCTACAAAGAACCAGAGACATCACCACAAACATAAAATCTACAGATAACACAATGGCACTAAAGTCATATCTTTCAATCATACTCTGAATGTAAATGGACTAAATGCCCAATCAAAAGACATAGGTTATCAGAATGGATAAAAAACAGGATCCAGATATATGCTGCCTACAAGAGACTCATTTTAGAGCTGAGGATACCTACAGGTTGAAAGTGAGGGGATGGAGAGCAATTTATCATGCCACTGGAAGTCCAAAGAAAGCTGGAGTGGCCATACTTTTTTCAGACAAACTACATTTTAAAACAAGACTATAACAAAGGATGAAGAAGGACATTATATGATAATTAAGGAGTCCATTCATCAAGAGCTAACAATTGTAAATGTTTATGCCTCCACCATGAGAGCACCCAAATATATAAATCAATTAATCACAAACATGAACAAATGTACTAATAATACCATAATTGCAGATGATGTTAATACTCCACTTACAACAGTGGACAGATGGCAGGAAATCAATAAGGAAACAACAGCTCTGAATGACACGTTGTACCAGATGGACTTAACAGATATATTCAGAACATTTCAGTAGAATTCACATTCTTCTCAAGGGCACATGGAACATTATCCAAAATAGATCACATACTGGGTCACAAAACAGCCCTCAACAAGTATAAAAAGATTGAGATCATACAATGCATATTTTCAGATCACAATGCTATGAAACTTGAAATCAACCACATGAAAAAAAATTGAAAGGCCTCAAATACATAGAGATTAAAAAACATCCTACTAAAGAATGAATGGGTCAACCAGGAAATTAAATAAGAAATTTAAAAATCTATGGAAGCAAATGAAAACAAAAACATGGAAGTCCAAATACTTTGGGATATAGCAAAGGCAGTCCTAAGAGGAAAATGCATTGCAATTCAGACCTATCTCAAGAAGCAAGATAAGTCCCAAATACACAGCCTAACCTTACACCTAAAGGAACTAGAAAAGAAGCAGCAAATAAAGCCCAAAGCCAACAGAAGAAGAAAAATAATAAAGATTAGGGCAGAAATAAATGATATAGAATTTAAAAAAAAATAATAGAGCAGATCAATGAATCTAAGAGCTGATTTAAAAAAAACAAACAAACAAAATTGATAAACCCCTAGCCAGACTTCTCAAAAGAAAAGAGAGAGGACCCAAATAGATAAAATCACGAATGAAAGAGGAGAGATCACACCACCACAGAAATACAATTATTAAAGAATACTATGAAAAATTATATGCCAATAAACCGGGTAATCTGTAAGAAATGGACAAATTTCTAATTACTCACATACCACCAAAACTCAAAGAGGAAGAAATAGGAATTTTGAACAGAACCATAACCAGAGAAGAAATTCAATCAGTTATTAAAAATCTCCCAACAAATAAGAGTCCTGGGCCAGATGGCTTCCCAGGGAAATTCTACCAGACATTTAAAGCATAGTTAATACCTATTCTCCATAAACTGTTCCAAAAAATAGAAACAGAAGGAAAGCTTCCAGATTCATTCAATGAAGCCTGCATTACCTTGATTCCAAAACCAGACAAAGACCCCACTAAAAAAAAAGAAGAATTACAGGCCAATATCCCTGATGAAGCTGTATGCAAAAGTTCTCAACAAGTAGCAAATAGAATTCAACATTACATTAAAAGAAATATTCAACATGATCAAGTGGGGTTCATTCCTGGGCTGCAGGCCTGGTTCAATAACCACAAATCAATCCATGTGATACATCACATCGGTATAAAAAAGGATAAGAACCATATGATCCTGTCAATAGATACAGAAAAAGCATTTGACAAAATAAAGCATCCTTCCTAATAAAAACCCTCAAGAAAGTTGAGATAGAAGGAATACACCTTAACGTTATGAAAACCATATATGAAAAGCCCACAGCTAATATCCTCAATGGGGAAAAACTGAGAGCTTCCCCCCTGAGATCAGGAACATGACAGGGGTGTCCACTTTCACCACTGTTATTTAACAGAGTGTTGGAAGTCCTAGCCTCAGCAATCAAACAACAAAATGAAATAAAAGGCATCCAAATTGGCAAAGAAGTCAAACTTTCACTTTTCACAGATGACATGATGTACATGGAGATGTACATGTACATGGAGAACCTGAAAGACTCCACCAAACAGCTTCTAGAACTGATCCATGAATTCAGCAAAGCTGAATTCGGGATATAAAATCAGGATATAAAATCAATGTACAGAAATCAGTTCCATTTCTATACACCAATAATGAAACAACAGAAAGAGAAATCAAGAAACCAATTCCATTTACGGTTGCACCAAGAGCCATAAAATACCAAAGGTGTAAAAGATCTGTATGCTGAAACTATAGAAAACTTACAAAAGAAATTGAAGAACACACAAAGAAATGGGAAAACATTCCATGCTCATGGATTGGAAGAACAAATATCATTAAAATTTCAATATTACCCAAAGCAATCTACACATTCAATGCAATCCCAATCAAAATCACACTGGCATTCTTCTCAGAGCTAGAACAAACAATCCTAAAATTTGTATGGAACCACAAAAGACCCTGAATATCCAAAGTAATGTTAAAAAGAAAAACAAAGCAGGAGACATTACAATCCCAGACTTTAGCCTCAACTACAAAGCTGTAAACATCAAGACACTATGGTATTGGCACAAAAACAGACACATAGGCCAATGAAATAGAAGAGAGAACCCAGAATTGGACCCACAAATGTATGGCCAACTAATCTTCAACAAAGCAGGAAAGAGTATCCAATGGAAACAAATACAGTCTTTTTAGCAAATGATGCTGGGACAACTGGACAGCAACATGAATAAGAATAAAATTGGACCACTTCCTTATACCACAAAATAAATTCAAAATGGATGAAAGACCTAAATGTGAGACAGGAAACTATTAAATCCTACAGGAGAAAACAAGCAGAAACCTCTTTGATCTTGGCCAGAGCAACTTCTTACTTAACGTGTCTCCAAAGGTAAGGGAAATAAAAGCAAAAATGAACTATTGGGAACTCATCAAGATAAAAACAAAAACAAAAACAAAACCTTTTGCACAGTGAAGGAAATAATCAACAAAAATAAAAGGCAATTTACGGAATGGGAGAAGATATTTGCAAATGACATATTGGGTAAAGGGTTAGTATCCAAATTCTATAAAGAATTCACCAAACTCAACACCCAAAAAAAACCCCAAATAATCCAGAGAAGAAATGGGTAGAAGACATGAATAGACACTTCTCCAAAGAAGATATCCAGATGGCCAACAGACACATGAAAAGATGCTCAACATTGTTCATCAGGGAAATACAAATCAAAGCCATAATGAGATACCACCTCACACCCGTCAGAGTGGCTAAAATTAACAACTCAGGAAAGAACAGATGTTGGCAAGGATATGAAGAAAGGAGAACCCTCTTACACTGTTGGTGGGAATGCAAACTGGTGCAGCCACTCTGGAAAACAACATGGAGTTTCCTCAAAAAATTAAACTAGGGGGAGCCTGGGTGGCTCACTCAGTTAAGCATCCAATTTCAGCTCAGGTCATGATCTCATAATTTGTGAGCTCAAACCCTCCGTCAGGCTCTCTGCTGTCAACACAGAGCCTGCTTTGGATCCTCTGTCTCCCTCTCTCTCTCTGCCTCTCCCATGCTCTCTCTCAAAAATAAACATTTTTTTAAAGATTAAAAATAGAACTACCCTACAATCCAGCAATTGCACTACTAGGAATTTATTCAAAGGATACAAAAATGCTTATTCAAAGGGGCACATGTACCCCAATGTTTATAGCAACACTATCAATATCCAAATTACGGAAAGAACCCAAATGTCCGTCAACTGATGAATGGATTAAGATGTGGGGTGTGTGTGTGTGTGTGTGTGTGTGTGAGAGAGAGAGAGAGAGAGAGAGAGAGAGAGAGAGAGAGATGGAATACTACTCAGCAGTGAAAAGGAATGAAATCTTGTCATTTGCAACAACGTGGATGAAACTGGATTGTATTATTACCCTAAGTGAAGTAAGTCAGAGAAAAGCAAATGTCACATGATTTCACTCATATGTGTAATTTGAGAAGGGGAAGGGAAGGAAAAATAAGATAAAAACAGAGAGGGGGGCAAACCGTAAGAGACTCTTAAATACAGAGAACAAACAGGATTGGTGGGAGTGGGAGGGTTGGGAAAGTGAATGATGGGCATTAAGGAGGGCACTGGTTGGGATGAGCAAGTATTATATGTAAGTGATGAACCCCTGGATTCTACTCCTGAAGCCAAGACCACACTGTATGTTAACTAACTTGAGAATAGAAAAGGGAAAATAAAAGAAAAAATAAATAAAACATGCTTGACATGATTTGTTTTTTTAAATTTATTGAGACTTCTTTTGTGGCCTAATATTTGATCTATACTCAAGAATGATCCATTTGTACTTGAAACGAAAGTGTATTCTGCAGCTTCTGAATGAAATGTACTATATATGTATCTACTAATTCCATCTGGTCTAAGGTGCCATTTAAGGCCAATGTTTCTTTGATTTTTCTTTCTGAATGATCTTATATTGATGTAAGTGGGGTGTTAAAGTCCCTGCTCTTATGGTATTGCTCTCAATCTCTCCCTTTAAAAGTCTGCTAATATTTGCTTTATATATTTTTGTACTCCTATGATGGATGCATGAACATTTACAAATGTTATATCCTCTTCTTAGATTGACCCCTTTATCATTATGTAATACCCTTCTTTGCTTTTTGTTGCAGTCTTTGTTTGAAAGTATATTTTGTCTGATATGAATACTGCTATTACAGCTTTCTTTGGGTTTCCATTTGCATGGAATATAATTTTCCATTCCTTCACTTTCAGTCTTTATGTGTCTGTGTGACTTTGTGTGTCTGAAGTGAATCTTTTGTAGGTAGCATATGATGGGTCTTAGGGTTTATTTTAAATCCATTTAGCTATCTTATGTCTTTTGATTGGTGCATTTAGTCCATTTACATTTAAAGTAATTATTGATAGATAGGTATTTATTGCCACTTTGTTAACTGTTTTCTTGTTCTTATGGTTCTTCTCTGTTCTGTTCTTCTCATAGTCTATTCCCCTGTGGTTTTATGGTTTTCTTTCATGTTTTGTTGGAGCTCCTGCCTCTTTGTTTTGTGTATCTATTGTAGGTTTTTGATATGGTTACCATGGGGTTCATATACATTGACTTATATACATAGTCTATTTCAAGCTGTTGGCTGCTAAAGTCCAAATGGGTTCATATTGTTTGGGGCTCAATGAGCTTCCTGGACATGGATGTCTGTTTCCTTCCCCAGGTTGGAGAAGTTTTAAGTCATTATTTCTTCGGATAAGTTTTTTCCCTTTTCTCTCTCTCTCCTCCTTCTGAGACCCCTCTAAAGTAAATGTCAGTACACTTGATATTGTCCCAGTAGTCCCTTATACTATCCTCACTCTTTAAAATTATTTTTTCTTTTCTTTTTGCTGTTCCGATTGGGTGATTTCCACTATTCTACCTTCCTGATTAATGATCTTTTTTTCTTTATCATCTAATCTGCTGTTGATTCCCACTCGTATATTTTTCATTTATGTTATTGTATTTTTCAACCCTGATTAGTTCTTATATTTTCTGTTTCTTGAATTTTTCACTGTGTTTGTCCATTCTTTTACTGAGTTTGGTGAACATCTTTATGACCATTACTTTGAATTCTTTCTCAGGTAAATTTCTTATCTCCATTCCACCAGAGGTTTTTATTTTCTGGCTTTTTTTTTCTTTAATTTGGAATGCATTCCTATTTCTCCTCTTTTTGTTTGACTTTCTGTGTTTGTTTCTATGAATTAGGTGGAACAGTTACCTCTTCCCCCTGAAGGAATAGCCTTGTAGGAGCAGCCCCTATGTAGACTACATTGTATGGAAGCTTTGAGAGGCCAACTGGAACTGGAAAAGGCACCGATCAGGAAGGGGTATCAGGGTGTGCCATGCCAGGGCCACCCTGGCAAGCAGCTAGGTCACCAGGGTAGTGGGGGCAGAGTGGCCATTCCAAGGTTGCCTTGGCAAGATGGCTAGAGATGGAGCAGGCATAGGGGAAGGAGTCCTGTGCATACCATGCCAGGGTCATCTTGGGGGTTGGCTTTAGCTGGTATGGGCCAAGGACCAGGGGCATGCTAGGGAAGCCCTAGCAGGCTTGCTAGAGCTACTAAACCCTATTCCTACCTGTGCTATCAAGGTAGAGAGGGAACATAATAAATGGTGCTTGCAAGTGCCTTCAGTCTCAGAGTTTCAGCAGATCCCTGCTTGTTTGACCAACACTCTAGGGTTGATAAATAGACTTTATTCATTTATAGGCTAGTTGTCTTTAAGCCACTATTTTTTCACTGTACCTCGGGCTGCGTACATCTGTGTGTGGGCCCTTAACGATATCCCTCCTTACAGCAGGTCACTGCATCCGGGGTGGAGCTCCCATTGTTACTCTGTCTCTGTCTCTCCCACCCTTCTCTGTGTGGCCCCTCTACCATTTGTTGTGCAGTATCTGTTTAACCCTCAGTTCTGCTTCGGAAGAATTGATTTATATGTAGGTGTACATTTCATGTGTCCATGGGAGGAGGTGAGTTCAGAGTCTTTCTATGCTGCCATTTGGACCACCCTCTGCCCTGTAATGAGAAATTTTAATATTTAACCCCTTATCAACTTTCAAATATATAAAATGTATACTGTTAAATATTGTTAACTATAGTCACCATACTGTACATTACATCCCTAGGACTTATTTATTTTACAACAGGAAGTTTGTACCTGATAAACAACTTTACCCATACCTCCCCTCCAGTAACCTCCAGAAAACCCTCCAGTTTTCTATAGTTAAGGATCTGTTTGCTGTTACCTCTCTTTCCCCCCCCCCCCGTATTCATCTGCTTTGTTTCTTAAATTCCACATAGGAGTGAAAACATATGGTATTTGTCTTTCTCTAGGTGACATACTTCACTTGGCATAATACTCTCTAGCTTTATCCACATTCTTGTAAATGGCAAGATTTTATTCTTTTTTATGGCTGAGCAATATCCCATTGTACATAGATACCACCTCTTCTTCATCCATCCTTCCATCGGTGGACATTTGGGCTCTTTCCATATTTTGGCTGCTATAAACATCAGGGTGCATGTGTCCCTTTGAAACAGCACACCTGTATCCGCTGGATAAATACCTAGTAGTGCAATTGCTGGGTCATAGGGTAGTTCTATTTTTAACTTTTTGAGGAAACTCCATACTGTTATCCAGAGTGGCTACACCACTTTGCATTCCTACCAACAGCATAAGAGGGTTCCCCTTTCTAGGCATCCTCACTAACACCTGTTGTTTCCTGTATTGTCAATTTTAGCCATTCTGACAAGTGTGAAGTGATATTTGTGTCATCTCCATTTTCTTTCATAAGTGTTTTATAGTTTTCAGAGTACCGATCTTTTACCTCTTTGGTTAGGTTTCTTCCTAGGTGTCTTATTACTTTTGGTGCAATGGTAGATGAGGCTAATTCCTTGATTTCTCTTTCTCCTGTTTCATTATTAGTGTATAGAAATGCAACAGATTTCTGTACAATGATTTTGTATCCTGCGACTTTACTGAATTTGTGTGTCAATTTTAGCAATTTTTTGATGGAGTCTTTCATATTTTCTACATAGAGTATTATGTCATCTGCAAAGAGTGAAAGTTTGACTTCCTCCTTGCTGATTTAGATGCCTTTTATTCTTTTTGTTGCATGATTGCTGAGGCTAGGACTCCAGTACATGTTAAATAACGAGGTGAGAGTGGTTATCTCTGTCTTGTTCCTGACCATAGAGGAAAAGCTCTGTTTTTGCCCATTGAGGATGATATTAGTTGTGTGTTTTTGTATATGGCCTTAATTATGTTGAGTTATGGTCCCTCCATCCCTACTTTGTTGAGGGTTTTTATCACGAATGGATGTTGTACTTTGTCAAATGCTTTTTCTGAATCTATTGAGAGAATCATAGGGTTCTTATCCTTTCTTTTATGAATATAGTGTATCACATTGATTGATTTGTGAATATTAAACCACACTTGCAGCCTAGGAATAAATCCCACTTGATAGTGGTGAATGATTCTTTTAATGTACTGATGGATTTGATTTGCTAGTATTTTGTTGAGAGTTTTTTGCATCCATTCTCATCAGGGATATTGGCCTGTAGTTTTCTTTTCTAGTGGAACATTTGTCTGGTTTTGTAATCAGGGTTACATTGGCCTTGTAGAATGAGTTTGGAAGGTTTCCTCCCTTTTTATTTTTATTTTTTTGAATTTTTTTGGAATAGATCCTAACTCTTCTTTAAATGTTTGGTAGATTTTTGATTACTCATTCAATTTCTTTGCTGGCTATTGGTCTGTTCAAGTTTTCTATTTCTTCCTGTTTCAGTTTTGATAGTTTATATATTTCTAGGAATTTATCAGTTTCTTCCAGATTGATTTCATGGCATATAATTTTTCATAATATTCTCTTGTAGTTGTTTGTATTTCTGTGGTATTGGTTATTTTGCCTCTCTCATTTATGATCTTATTTATTTGGGTTCTTTCTCTTTTTGATAAGTCTAGCTAGGGATTTATCAATTTTATTAATTTTTTCAAAGAACCACCTCCTGGTTTTATTGTTCTACTGGTTTTTTGTTTCTTTCTTTCTTTGTCATTTATTTCTGCTCTAATCTTTATTATATCCCTTCTGCTGGCTTTAGGCTTTGTTGGTCTTTTTCTTTAGGTGTAAAGTTAGGTTTTTTATGCTATATCCTTCCCTCTTATGACCACTTTTGCTGCATCCCAAAGGTTTTGGACAATCATGTTTTCATTTTCACTTGTTATCATGTATTCTTTTTATATCTTCTTTAATTTCCTGGTTGACCCATTCATTCTTTAGTAGAATGTTCTTTAACCTCTATGTATTTGTGGTCTTTCCAAAATTTTTATTGGGGTTGACTTCAAGTTTCATAGCATTGTGGTTAGAAAATATGCATGGTAGGGACACCTGGGGGACTCAGTCATTTAAGCATCCGACTGTTGATCTCAGCAGGTCATGATCTCGTGGTTTGTGGGTTTGAGCCTCATATCAGGTTCTGTGCTGATGGCTCAGAGCCTGCTAAGGATTCTCTCTCTCCCTCTGTGCCCCTCACCCCCATCTCTCTCTCTCTAAAATAAATAAACTTAAAAAAATATGCATAGTATGATCAATATCCTTTTGTACTTATTGAGACCTGATTTGTGACCCAGTATGTGATCTATTCTGGAGAATTTCCATGTGCACTCAAAAAGAATATGTATTCTGCTTTAGGATGAAATGTTCTGAATATATCTGTGGTCTATCTGGTCTGATGTGTCATTCAAAGACATTGTTCCCTTGTTGATTTTCTGCTTAGATGATCTGTCCATTGATTTAAGTGGGGTGTCAAAATTCCCTTCTATTATTGTATTATTATCAATGAGTTCATTTATGTTTATTAGTAATAGATTTATATATTTGTGTACTTCCAAATTGGCAACATAAATATTTATAATTGTTAGATCTTCTTGTTGGATAGAGCCCCTTAATTATGACACAGTCCCTCCTTCATCTCTTGTTATAGTCATTGGTTTAAAATCTAATTCGTCTGCTATAAGTATGGTTACTCCAACTTTCATTTGATGTCCATTACCATGATGGATCATTCTCCATCTCCTGACTTTCAATCTGAGGGTGACTTTAGGTCTAAAACGAGTCTCTTGTAGGCAGCATATAGATTGATCTTATTTTTTTTTTATCCATTCTGACACCCTGTGTCTTTTGAATGGAGCATTTAGCCCAATTACATGTAAAGTAATTATTGATAGGTACGTATTTAGTACCATTTTATTACTTATTTTGTCATTGTTTCTGGAGATTTCCTCTGTTACTTTCTAGTCTTTGTCTCTTTTGGTCTCTCCTTCCCACCTAGAGTCCCCTCTAATATTTCTTGCAGGGCTGGTTTAGTGATCACAAACTCCTTTAGTTTTTGTTTTTGTTTGTGTTTGTGTTTGTTTTATCTGGGAAATTCTTTCTCCTATTCTGAACGATAGTCTTACTGGTTAGAGTATTCTTGATTGCAGATTTTTCCCATTCAGCAAGTTGAATATATCATGCCACTCCCTTCTGGCTTGCCAAGTTTCTGTGGAGAGATCTGCTGCTAACCTTATGAGTCTTCCCTTTAAGTTAGACACTTCCTTTGTCTTGCTGCTTTTAGTATTTTTTTCTTTATCACTTCATTTTGTGAATTTAAATACAGCATGTCTTGATTGTTGGCCTGCTTTTGTTGATTTTGATGGGAGTTCTCTATGCCTAGTGATTTAGATGTCTGTTTCCTTCCCCAGATTAAGGAAGTTCTCACCTATAATTTCCTCAAATAAACCTTCTGCCCCCTTTTCTCTCTCTTCTTCTAGGACTTCTATGATATGAGTATTATTATGCTTTATGGAGTCACTGAGTTTACTGAGTGCTTTCATGATCTAAAATTTTTCTTTCTCTTTTTTGCTCAGCTTTATTATTTTCCATTATTCTATCTTCTTTCTTACTTATATGTTCCTCTGCTTTTTCCATCCTTGTGGTCATTACATTCAGTCAATTTTGAATCTTGGTTATTGCACTTTTCATTTTGGTCTGATTGGGTTTTTTTTAGCTCTATTTATCTCTGTGGTGAGAGTCTTCCTGATGTCTTCTATGCTTTTCTCAAGACCAGCTATAATCTTTATGATTGTTGCTTTAAGTTTTGAATCAGGCATATTGATTTTATCTGTTTCGATTAGATACCTGGTCATGACCTTTTCTTTTTTTTTTAAATTTTTTAAATGTTTTTATTTATTTTTGAGACAGAGAGAGACACAGCATGATCAGGGAAGGGGCAGAGAGAGAGGGAGATACAGAATCCAAAGCAGGCTCCAGGCTCCGAGCTGTCAGCACAGAGCCTGATGCGGGGCTCGAACTCATGGAGTGTGAGATCATGAATGACCTGAGCTGAAGTCGGAAGCTTAACTGAGTGAGCCACCCAGGCACCCCCATGAGCTTTTCTTATTCTTTCTTTTGGGATGCATTCCTCCACCTTGGCATTTTCCTGGGTCTCCATCTTCTTCTGTGTGTTAGGAAAGCCTGTTATGTTTCTGAGAGTAATGGATTTATGAAGAAGGACTTCTATGATGTCCAGGGTCTAGCACTTCAGGAAGTGTCTCTGGCATGTGCTATGTGCACACTGCTGCTGTTTTGGCTGCTCTATCCCTCAGGCCAGTCCTCTGCAAGGTTTCTCTTTGCTTGCCCTGGGGAGTGTTTGGACCTTGGTCAGAGTGTAGCAAGTTTTAACTAGGTGTGACCTGGTCTGCTTGCTAAAAGAGACCTCATGCTATTTCTACTAGAAGTGAAGCTTTACAGAACCCTATGGTCAGTAGACATGGTGTGTGCAGGGGTTTGTGCTGGTCTTTTGGGGGAGGGGCCTACTACACTGGTCCTTCACATACTTGTCTGGGCAAAGCAGTACCAGCAGAGCACAGGAGGCGAGACTTGGTATAAGCAGGTTAGGTGGCCAGTGTTATTCACTGAAGTTGGTTCATGCTGAGGGGTGGGGTAGGAAAATGGCTCCAGCCCACTCCTTTGTACTTGGTGAGGGGAGTCTGTGCTTGCTGCTCTCATGGAAGTATTTTCAGAGGAGTGAATGATTTCCCCTCATGCATCACAGGCATTTTTCAGATCACTGATTTTACAGTGTCTCTGGGTTGCTTGCCTTCCTGGAGCAGCACAGCACACCTTTGGCTCTACCCTAGCCAGGCCTGCCAATTTTTAAAATTCCAAATTTCAGGGATCTGGTGTGGCAGGGACCTGCATTCATCCTTTGGAAAAGGATCTCACTGCACTGGGACTGATGAAAGTTTGACCTAGAAGGGCAGTCATGCCAGAGTGCAAAGGCGTGGGATTTAGAGCAAGCAGGCTCAACAGCCAGTGTCCCAGTTAGCTGCCCTCAACAGGTGTCTCTGCACCTATGCTGAGGGGTGGGGGAGGGAAATGGTGGTTCTTTTGTCCCCAGAGAGGCAATGCCATCTCTCACAGATGGGATCCAAAAAGTACGAATAGTCTCTCCCTGGCCCCCATAGGTGATCCTCAGATTGCACAGTCTGTCTTGCGTTTGTTTCCCTGCATCCTCTCCAGGAGTAGGGCAGCATCCTTAGGTCTCTATCCCAACCAAGCCTGGAGACTTCTAAAACTCCAGTCTTTGAGCCCTACCTGTTGCAAAAAATTCATGAAATTCAGCCCCTCTCATTTTCCCAGGCAATGGCTTTGGGGAAGTGTTCGCCTTGTGCGTATCCCTGTGCTTCCCACTCTCTGTTACTTTCTTCCGTGACCAGGGCTCCCTCCCCTCCACAGCACCCATTATCCGTTTCTCCCCCAAACCATCTCTCCACACTTCCTACCTTCCTCAACGTGGCCTCTTCTCTCTCTCTAGTTGTGCAGTTTGTTCTATCAGTTCTCAGGTTGATTTCTTGAGTATTCAGAATGATTTGACATTTATCTAGCTGTGTTCAAGAGATGAGTCAAGTTGGTCCTCTTACTATGCTGCCCTCTTAGCTCCCCTGCCATGTTGATTTTATTGAGTATTTTATCTTCTTTGTTATTTTAAATGTATTCTTTGATATATTCTAATCAGTTATAGTTTGTATATATGAATATTTGATTTTTGTATGTTTAATTTTATATCCTGATACTCTGAGAGTTTTTTTATTGCTTGAGTTTGTTTTATCATCAACTGTCTAGGGTTTTCTAGGTATGCTGTCATATTACCCACTAACATAGATACTTTTACATCATCTTTCCCAGTCTTTGTCTCTAATTGTTTTCTCTTTCCACTTGCACTGGCTAAAACCTCCAGGACAATATTAAATAGTAGAGATGGTAATAGGTATGTTTATTTTGTTCTTGACCTTAGTAGAAATGGCTTGGCTTTAGTGTTTTCTCATTTAGTGAAAACATTGGCTGTAGGAATGAGGGGTGTATATGCACACTCACACACACATATGTAATTGAAATGTAGTTGATATATAACATTAGCTTTAGGTGTATAACATAGTAATTTGACAATTATATACATTACAAAATGCTTCCCTCAATTATTGAATAATATGGCAATTCTATATTTAACTTTTTAAGGAATCTCCATACTGTTCTCCTCAATGGATGTACCAATTTACATTCCCACCAATAGTGCACAAAGGTTGCTTTTTCTCTATATTCTTGCCAACACTTTTTTCTTGTTTTTTCAATTCTAGCCATTTTGATAGGTGTGATATCTCACTGTGATTTTGATTTTCATTTCCCTGATGGTTAGAGATGTTGAGCATCTTCTCAAGTGTCTGTTGGCCATCAGTATGTCTTCTTTGAAAAAATGTCGACTCAGGTCCTCTGCCCATTTTTTAATCCAATTCTTTGGGGGTTATTTTGGTGTTGAGTTGTATAAGTTCTTTATATATTTTGGATATTAACCCCTTATCAGATATATCATTCACAAATATCTTCTCACATTCAGTAGGCTACCTCTTTGTTTTGTTGATTTTTTTCCTTTGTTGTGACAATTTTTTTTTAATTTTTTTTTAACGTTTATTCATTTTTGAGAGACAGAAACAGAGCATGAGCGGGGAAGGGGCAAAGAGAGGGAGACACAGAATCTGAAATAGGCTCCAGGCTCTGAGCTGTCAACACAGAGCCCAATGCAGGGCTTGAACTCACGAACTGTGAGATCCTGACCTGAGCCGAAGTCAGATGCTCAACCGACTGAGCCACCCAGGCGCCCCAAAAAAACTCTTTATTTTGATGTAGTCACAGTAGTTTATTTTTGCTTTTGTTTCACTTGACTTAGGAGACATATCTAGAAAAAATATTGCTACATCCAGTATCAAAGAAGTTACTGCCTAAGTTCTCTCCTAGGAATTTCATGGTTTCAGGTCTCAGTTTAGGTCTTTAATCCATTTGGAGTTTATTTTTGTGTATGGTGTAATAAAGTGCTCAAATTTCATTCTTTTGATGTAATGGTCTAGTTTTCCCAGAACTATTTATTGAAGAGACTGTTTTTTCTCCATCATATATTCTTGGTTCCTTTGTCATAGATTAATTGTTCATATAAAGGTGAACTTATTTCTGGGCTTTTTATTCTATTCCATTAATCTACATGTCTGCTTTTGTGCCAGTACCATACCTTTTTTCATTCTTACAACTTTGTAGTATATCTTGAAGTCTGTATTTATGAGTCTTCCAGCTTGTTCTTCTTTCTCAATATTGCTTTTGCTATTTGGGGTCTTTTATGGTTCCATACAACTTTAGTATTATTTGTAATTGTGCTGTGAAAAAATGCTATTGGTATTTTGATGGGGATTTCATTGAATCTGCAGATTGCTTTGGGTACTGTAGAAAGTTTAATAATATTAATTCTTCCAATCCATAAGCATGGGATATCTTTCCATTTGCTTGTCACCTTCAATTTCTTTCATCGATATTTTATAGTTTTCAGAGTACAGACCTTTCACCTCATTGGTTAAGTTTATTCCTAGATGTTCTTTTTGGCGCAATCATAAAGGAAATTGTTTTCTTGATTTTTCTTTCTGTCACTTTGTTATCAGTGTATAGAAATGCTATACAAATTTCTGGGTATTTTGTATTCTATGCAACTTTACTGAATTTATTTATTAGTCTGATAAGTTTTTGGTGGAGTCTTAAGGGTTTTCTAGTATCATGTCATCTGCAAATAGTAACAGTTTAACTTCTTCCTTACCAATATCAATGCCCCATTTCTTTTTCTTGTCTGATTGCTATGGCAAGGACTTGCAGTACTATGATGAATAAGTGGCGAGAGTGGACATTCTTTCCTTATTCCTAATCTTAAAGGAAAAGATCTCAGTTTTTCATCATTGAGTATGATGTTAGCTGTGAATTTGTCATGTATGGTCTTTATTATGTTGAATTTTGTTCCCTCTAAACCCTTTGTTGAGTTTTTATCACAAATGGTAAATTTTATCAAATGCTTTTTTCCATTTATTGAGATGATCATGGTTTTTATCCTTTATTTTGTTAATGTGGTCTATCACTTTGATTGATCTGTGGATGTTGAACCATTCTTACATCCCTGGAATAAATCCCAGTTGATCACATTGAATGACCCATTTAATGTGTTGTAGAATTTGATTTACTAATATTTGGGGGAAGTTTTGCATCCATGTTCATCAGGGATATTGGTCTGTAATTTTTTTTTTGTGGTGTCTTTGTCTGGTTTTGATATCAGCATAATACTGGCCTCATAGGATGAACTTGGAAGCATTGCTTTATCTTCCATTTTTAAAGAATAGTTTTAGAGAAGTGGTATTAACTCTTCTTTCAATGTTTGCTTAAACTCACCTGTGAGATCACATGGTCTTGAACTGTTGTTTGTTGTGATTTTTTTTTTTTTTTGTTATTACTGATTCAGTTTTGTCACTAGTAATCAAGTCTGTTCAGATTTTCTATTTCTCACTGATTCAGTCTTGGAAGACTGTGTTTCTAGGAATTTATTAATTTTGGTCTAGGTTGTCCAATTTGTTGAGTTATAGTTTTTCATTGTCATTTCATAATTCTTTTTATTTCTGTTGTGTCAGTTGTAACTTCTCTTATTTTATTTGAATTCTATTCTCTTGATGCATTGGCTAAAGGTTTATAAATTTTGTTTATCTTTTCAAAGAACCAGCTCTTAGTTTTTATTTTTAGTCTCTATTTCATTTATTTTCACTATGATCTTTATTTCCTTTGTTCTATTAACTTTGGGTTTTGTTCTTCTCCTCTTCCTCCTTTTGGCTCTATTCTTTTTAAAATTCCTTTAGTTGTAAAGTTAGCTTGTTTGAGATTTTTCTTTTTTCTTGAGGTAGGCCTGTTATCACTATAAACTTCCTCTTAGCAACTTCCCTCATAACAACTGTTTTTGCTATGTCTCAAAGATTTTGAATCATTGTATTTTCATTTTCATTTCCCTCTAGGGTATCTTTGATTTTTCTTTCATTTTTTGTTACCCCATTGGTTGGTTTTTAGCTTTTGGGTTTGTGTTTTTTCCATTTTTTTTCTTGTAATTGATTTCTAGTTTCATACTATTGTCATCAGAAAACATGATATGACTTCAGTCTTTCAAAATTTATTGAGGCTAGTTTTGTGGCCAAACATGTGACCTATCCTGGAGAATCTTTTTCACGTGCACCTAAAAAGAATGTATATTCTGTGGTTGTTGAATGGATGGTTCTGTAGATATCTATTAAGTCCATCTGGTCTAATGTGTCATTCAAAGCCACAGTTTCCTGATTGATTTTCTGTCTAGATGATTTATCCATTGATGTAAACTGAACCACCCAGGTGCCCTGAGGTGTTAACGTTCCTACTATTATTGTCTTACTGTCAGTTCCTCCCTTTATGTCTGTAAATATTTGCTCGTATATTTAGGTACTCCTGAATTGGGTGAATAGATATTGACAATTTTTATGTCCTCTTGTTGGATTGACCCCTTTATCATTATGCAATGCCCTTCTTTGTCTCTTGTTACAGTCCTCATTTAAAGTGTCTTTTGTCTGGGGGCGCCTGGGTGGCGCAGTCGGTTAAAGCGTCCGACTTCAGCCAGGTCACGATCTCGCGGTCCGTGAGTTCGAGCCCCGCGTCAGGCTCTGGGCTGATGGCTCCGAGCCTGGAGCCTGTTTCCGATTCTGTGTCTCCCTCTCTCTCTGCCCCTCCCCCGTTCATGCTCTGTCTCTCTCTGTCCCAAAAATAAAAAAAAAAAATAAACGTTGAAAAAAAAAAAAATAAAGTGTCTTTTGTCTGCTGTAAGTATTGCTACTCCAGTTTTTTAACTTCCATTTATATGCAGTATAATATATATATACTCCATATATATATGTATTTCATATATATGTATGTATATATATATGTATGTGTGTGTATATATATATATATATATAATATATATATATATATATAATATGGAGTTTATATATATATATAATATGGAGTTTTTCATCCCTTCACTTTTAGTCTTTGAGTATTTTGGTCTGAAGGGAGTCTCTTATAGACAGATATAGATATATATGGGTCTTGTTTTTGTTTATTTACATTTACAGTAATTATTGATAGGTATGCACTTATTGCCATTTTATTCATTGTTTTCTGGTTGTTATTATAGTTCTTCTGTTCCTTTCTTCTTCATTTGCTTTCTTCCATTTGAATTTTATGACTTTCTTTAGTGTTCTGCTTGGATTCCTTTCCCTTTATTTTTTGTGTATCTCTTATAGGTCTTTGATTTCTGGTTACCAAGAGGTTCAGCTAAAACATCCTATATATATATATATATATATATATATATATATATATAGCAGTCTATATTAAGTTCATGGTCATTTAGGTTCAAACACATTCTAAAAACACTGCATTTTTCTCCTTTCCTCCATGTTTTATAAGATATCACATTTTACATAATTTTATTTTGTGTATCCCTTGACTGGTTTTTGTTGATATAATTGATTTTACAACTTTTGTGTTTTAATCTCCATACTGGCTTTATAAGTAATTGAGCTACTATTTTTCCTGTATGTTTGCTTTTACCAGTGAAATTTTTTCCTTTCATAATTTTCTTACTTCTAGTTGTGGCCTTTTCTTTTTCACTTGAAGAAGTCCCTTTCACATTTCTTGTAAAGCCAGTTTAGTGATGAACTCCTTTAATTTGGTATTGTCTTGAAAACTCTTTATTTCTCTAATTCTGAATGATAATCTTGCTGGTTAAAGTATTCTTACTTGTAGATTTTTTTCCTTTGAGCACTTGGAATGTATTATACCACTGCCTTCTGGCCTGCAAAGCTTCTGCTGAAAAATCACCTGATAGCATAATGGGGTTTACTTTGTACATAACAGTTTGCTTTTCTCTTGCTCCTTTTAAGATTCTATCCTTATCTTTAATTTTTGCCATTTTATTTATTATGTTTCTTGGTGTGGACATCCTTGGGTTCATCTTATTTGGGGCTTTCTGTGCTTCCTGGACCTGGATGTTTGTTTCCCTCTCTAGGTTAAGGAAATGTTTAGCTATTACTTCTTCAAGTAAATATTCTGCCTCATTTCTCTCTATCTTCTGGGATGTTTGTAATGAGAATGTTAGCGTACTTGATGTTATCAAAGGTTGCTTAACCTATTCTCATTTAAAATTGTTTGTTTTTGTTGTTCAGCTTGGTTGCTTTCTACTACCCTGTCTCTTCTTTTGCATCCTCCGATCTGCTGATTCCATATAGTGTATTTTCCATTTACATTATTGTATTCTTCAGTTCTAACTTATTCTTTTTTATACTTTCTCTTTGTTGAGGTTTTCACAGAGTTCACTGATTCTTCTTTTAAGTCTGGTAAGTATCTTTATGACCATTACTTTGAACTCTTCATCAGGTGTAGATTCCTTGTCCTGTTTTGTTTAGCTCTTTTTTCTGGAGTTTTGGTTTGTTATTTCATTTGGACATATTTCTATGTCTCCTTTTGTCTAGCTTTCTATGTTTGTCACTATATTTTCGGTAGGTAAGTTATGTCTCCTAGTCTTGAAAGTGGTGGCCTTATGTAGAAGACATCGCATGATGCTCAGTAGCACAATATGCCCTGGTTATCAAAACCAGGTGCTCCAGGGACATCCTGTGTGTAGGCTTATGCTATCTTCTGTTGTGGCTGGGCCATGAGCACTGCCAGCATACTGACAGTTGGGGGTAGTTCCTGAGTCAGCTGTAGCTACTTACCAGCACACTAGTGGGTGAAGTTACTCGCTCCACTCCCAAGGCAGCAGTTCTTTTGAGGGGAATGCTGTTCCTGACTGAGGCTGCCCATTGGATGTGGTGGGGTGGGAGCTGCTTTGGACAGTTGCTTCCTTTTGCAGGTGGGTTAGGTGGCAAGGGTCTGCGGGGGAACACCAGGCAGGGCAGGCAGTGTAGCAAGGTAGATGGAGTGTCAGAACTGGCTCTCACATGCCTCCAGACCACTAGGCTGAAGGAGGGCAAGAAAAATGGTACCCACCAGCACTTCTGTTCCTGGAGAAAGCTCCTGCAGGTCCCTGCCTCTCAGGCACACATCCTAAAGTTAGTCAGTAAATCTTCATGTATACCCAGGCACTCTTTAAAATGCTGCTTATGTGCTATGTCTCATGCTGAGTGATACATTGCACTGGACCTTTTAGAGTGGAGACTCAGTTTCCTACAGTCCTGTGGCTCTCCCAGAGCTAAATCTCCCCAGTTTTCAAATCCAGATATTATAGTGGCTTGTCTTCCCCATGAAGGTCCCCAGGGCTGAGGGTGCCCAGTGTGGGGCTTGATCCCTTCCCTCCTCCATTCTTGTGATATCTCTCCTGCTTGTGGGTTGTTGCTCTAGGGATTTGGTTCCTAACCATGTCTCTGTCCTTCCTATCCTTCTCAGTGTGGCCTTCTCTTTATCTCTTTAGCATTGAAAGATCTATTCTTCCATTCTACAGGTTGTTTTTAGAATGAGGTGTGTTACATACAGTTATTGCTTTGTCATGTCTGTGGGAGATGAACCCAGGATCCTCCTGTTCTACCATCTCCCTCTGCTGTCATATCTTATCATGCTTAGTCTGTGTCCATCAACTCCTACTTGAATATTTTTCTAAATCACAATGATTATTGGAGTTAAAGATTTTTTCAGCATCTGTGATGGTAATCTTATGATTTCTCCCTTATGTTAGAGAAAGTTGCCTCAATTTCTCTCTCTCTCTCTCTCTCACACACACACACACACACACAAGACATAGTGGAATGATAGTTATATTATTTATTAATTTTAATTAATATGTAATATATATTATATATTAATGATATACTTCTCTTATACATTTTGTACATGTTGTTTTGAATTATATTTTGACTGAAATGAACATTTGCCAATCTTAATTTCTTGCTGTTAGTATTTCCTTGGCACATATTTTCCTTACGTTATTTTATTATAATAAGGGAAGTAATATCATATCTAATACATTGTGCAATTCTTTGGTAGCAACCCAAATATTGACGTCCTTCCAAGCGTGTGCAAACTATATTATGCTTCTGGTTTCAAATTAATGGGAGGGTCAGAAATTCCATTTTTATTGTACCTAGTATCTAAATGAGGATGAAATGGCCACTTTCTTGTGGTCTGTATTAGTAAGCTTTTACTGCATAACAAACAACCACAAACTCTAAGTGGGATATAGCAACAAGCATTTATTTCTTCTAGAAGCTCTCTGCTTTAGGATGAGGGAGACCTACCTCTCAGTACAGTTCTGCAGGTCAGCTGGGGAGAGCTGTGCTTCAGATGTGTTGCTCAAAGATATAGGCTAATCGGACAGCAGCTACTCAATGGAACATCACATCATGACAGCACAGGGAAAGAGAGCAAATATAAACAATTGAGGCCTTAAGACTGAAGGTTACAACTGCAGACTATCACTTTTATGCACACTACATCGATCCAAGCATGGCTAGGAGTGTTGATGTATATTCTCCCCATGATGAGGCCAGAGGCAAGACATGGATACAGGGAAAGATAAAGGTTGATGAGAATTATTTTAATTTATTTTAGAGAGCAAGAGAGAGTAGGGGAGAGGGGCAGAGAGAGAATCTCAAGCAGGGTCCATGTTCAGCATGGAGCCCAGTACAGGACTTGATTCCACGACCCTGGGATCATGACCTGAGCCAAAATCAAGAGTCTGACGCTCAACCAACTGAGCCACCCAGGTATCCTCAAATGTTGATGACAATTTAACCATTACAATGACCTTGTACCTATAGTTTTGTTTTTCTGTCAAGGATTTTTTTCTTTGTTAAATCCACATATTTATTTTTGTTGTGCTATATGGAGATTTTATATTCTGTTTAACTCTCAGGGTACCTGGATGGCTCAGTTGGTTAGGCAACCGACTTCGGCTCAGGTCATGATCTCGCAGTTTGTGAGTTCAAGCCTGCGTCGGGCTCTGTGCTGACAGCTCAGAGCCTGGAGACTGCTTCGGATTCTGTGTCTCCCTCTCTCTCTGCCCCTCCCCTGCTCACGCTCTATGTCTCTCTGTCTCTCAATAATAAATAAATGTTAAAAAAAATTTTTTTATATTCTGTTTAATTCTCCATTCCCATCTGAGATAGCTGATCTATTTAATCATATTCCAGGTGATTTAAGTTTATCCTCTTTAAAAAAAAAAAGCTGGCCTTGTGGAGATACAGTTGACTTATAAAATCATAAGACATTTAAAGTGTACATTGTGATGATTTGTAATATGTATACATCATTAAAGGATTCCCCACATCTAGTTAATTGACACATTCAATACCTCACATTTAAGTTCTCTCTTAACAAAATTCAATTATACAATGGTGTTATTAACTATAATCACCTGGTTGTACATTAGATGCTCAGACCTTATTCATTTTAAGGTTTTAAATTTGAGAGCAAGAGAGCCAGTGGGGGAGGGCTAGAAAGAGGGGGAGACAGAATCCCAAGCAGGATCTGCACTGTCAGCACAGAGCCCAACGAGGAGCTCGAACCCTTGAACCACAAGATCATGACCTGAGCTGAAGTCAAGAGCTGGATGCTTAACCGACTGAGCCACCCAGGTATCCCTCAGAAGTTATTCATTTTATAGTTGAAAGTTTGTAACCCAAATTCTTATTTCTCCCACCTGGGGAATACTTTTCTATTTCTGTGAGTTTGACTTTTTTCTTTTAGGATTCCACATGTAAGTGATACCATGCAGTGTTAATCTTCCTCTCTTTGGCTTATTTCACTTAGCATAATGTCCTCAAGGACCAACCATGTTGTTGGCAAATGGTGGAATTTCCTTTTTTCTCATGGCCAAGTAATATTCCACTGTATATATGTCATGTCTGCTATATCCATTCATCCATTGATATACACTTAGATTGTTTGCAATCTTGCCTATTGTGCGTAATACTGAGATGAACATGGGGATGCATCTTTTTTTTTGTAGTTTTCTTAAAGTTTATTTATTTTGAGAGAAAGAGAGCATGCAAGCAGGGGAGGGGCAGAGAGAGGAGAGAGAGAGAATCCCAAGCAAGCTCCGTGCTGTCAGCATAGAGCCTGCTGTGGGGCCTGATCTCATGAACCGTGAGATCATGCATGACCTGAGCCAAAACCAAAAGTCAGACACAACCAACTGGGTTACCCAGGTGCTCCTACATATATCTTTTTGATATCATGTTTTCATTTCCTTTGGATATATACCTAGAAGTGGGATTGCTGGATTTTTATGTTAGTTTTATTTTTAATTCTTTTTTTTTAATGTTTATTTATTTTTGAGAGAGACAGAGACAGAATGCGAGTGGGTTAGGGGCAGAGAGAGAGGGAGACACAGAATCTGAAGCAGGCTCCAGGCTCCAAGCCGCCAGCAGAGCCCAACGTGGGGCCTGAACCCATGAGCTGTGAGATCACGACCTAAGCCAAAGTCGGCCACTCAACTGACTGAGCCACCCAGGCGCCCATTTTTAATTTTTTGAGATACATTGTATATTGTTTAACATAATGGCTGTACCAATGCACATTCCCACTAACAGTGCACAATAGTCCCCTGTTCTCCACCCTCACCAATACTTAGCTCTTTTTTTAATGATAGTCATTCCAACAGATGTGATGCAATATCTCATCATGGCTTTGATTTGCAATTCTCTGAAGATCACTGAGGGTTACTGATGTTGAGCACCTTTTTATGTGCCAGTTGCCTATTGGTATGTCATCTTTGGAATAAATGTCTATTCAGATAATCTGCATTTTTAAATCAAATTGTTCAGATTTTGTGCTATTGAATTGCATGAGTTTTTAATGCTCTTTAGATAGTAACCCCTTATCAGGTGATTTGCAAAAATCTTCCTCCCAATCCATAGATTTTCTTTCATTTTGTTGATAGTTTCCATAATGTGGAGAAGCTTTTTAATTTCCTGTAATCCCACTTGCTTATTTTTGCTTTTGTGGCCTTTACTTTTGGTGTCAAATCCAAAATATCATGGCTCAGATTAATGTCAATAAGTTTGCCCAATGTTTTCTTCTGGGAGTTTTATGCTTTCAGGTCTCACATTCAGTCTTTAATCCAGTTAAGTTGGTTTTAGTGTATGGTAACTACATTTCCTTAGGGGTCCAATTTCATTCTTTTGTATGACTGTCCAGTTTTCCCAAAACCATTTACTGGAGAGACTGTCTTGTGATCATTGCATATTCTTGGTTCCTTTGTTGTAAATTAATTGGCTATATAGGTATGGGTTTATTTCTGGGCTTTCTCCTCAGTCCTTTTGATCTACATGTCTGTTTTTATGCCAATGTCATACTGTTTTGATTACTATAACCAAAAGTAACCAAAAATGGTTTGCTCTGTTTCTGTGAAAAATGCCATTGGAATTTTGATAGTGATGGAATCGAATCTGTAGATTAGTTTGGTTATTATGGACATTATACATTATTCATTATTCCAATCCATGAACACAGAAAATTTCCATTTATTTGTGTCATCTCCAGGTGTTTTGTTTTTTTAATCACTGTCCTATAGTTTTCAGTGTACAGGTGTCTTTGGTTAAATTCACTTCTAATATATATTTTTTTAACTTCTAGGTATTTTTTTAATGCAATTTAAAATGGAATGGTTTTCTTCTTTCCGGTCGTTCCTTCTAAGTGTATAGAAACATAGATGATTTTTGTTTATTGACTTTATATTCTGCAACTCTACTGAATTTATTTATTCTAACAGTTTTTTCTGTAGGTCTTCTTTGGAGAAATGTCTGTTCATGTCTTCTGCCCTTCTTTCAAATTGTATTGCTTGTTTTTTTGGTGTTGAGTTGTATACATTTCTTAATATAGTTTAGATATCCCTTTATGGGATATGTCATTTGCAAATATTTTCTCCCATTCAACAGATTACCTTTTAGTTTTGTTGAGTGTTTCCTTTGCTGTGCAGATTTTTATTTTGATGAAACCCCAATGTTTTTGCTTTTGTTTTTCTTGCTTCAGGAGACATATCTAGAAAGAGGTTGTTACAGAGAAGCTTGATTTCTTAATTGGCAATTTTACTCAATTTGCATTTACTGATTAACTATATACTGATTTGCTTGTACTAGTTTACTTTTTTATGTCAATCTGTGTCAGGTTTTTGTTTTGTTGTTTTGTTTTTTTTTTTTTGGGGGGGGGGGTTAAGTTGTTTAATTGGTACTTGTATCTTCCCTCTAAATAGAGACCACTTTTTGGTTTTATCCCCACCATACTCCATACTGTCCAATTCTCATCTGCAACAGCATATGCAAAAATACAATGAGGTACTATTTTTAAAGTATGGAAAGAAAGAACTTTGAAAGATTTCATGTCTAGCCCAAGTCCTTCAAATGTGTATGAATAAGAAGATCCTTGGACACATTAAGTTCTTCAAGTGGGATGAAGAAAACATGTTAACAAGGTGGTACATTGTCCAAAACAGCCTCTCCTAATTTTATTCCTCTTATTTGAATAATTCTACCAAAAATGTTTTTAAATTTATTTATTTTGAGAGAGAGTGTGCAAGAGCACAGCAGAGGAGAGGGAGAATCCCAAAAGCCTCTGCCCTGTCAGCACTGAGCCTGATGCAGGGCTTGATCTCACAAACCATGAGATCATGACCTGAGCTGGAATCAAGAGTCGGATGCTTAACTGATTGAGCTACTCAGTCACCAAGTGTTTTTAAAATAATTTTTAGGGGCACCTGGGTGGCTCAGTTGGTTGAGCATCTGACTCTTGACCTCAACCTCAGGTCATATCAGGGTTGTGGGATTGAGCCCTGCATTGGGGTCCATACTGAGTGTGCAGCCTGCCTAAGATTCTCTCTCCCTCTACCCCTCTCCACAGCACTCTCTCTCTCTCTCTCTAAAAAAAAAAAAAAAAAAAAAAAAAAAAAAAAAAAAATTCTTGTGGTAAACTTTGAGGCTTTTGAGATACCATAATGTATCTAGCTGTGGGAGTTCTTATCTCTTTGAAGGTGTGCATTCTTCTTTTTCTCTTATTAGTATCCTATGAACACTATCAGTCCCAAGTAGTTCAATTTAATTATGAGAAATTTGTCATACATACATACATACATATGTGTATATATAGTGTAGCTTTATCTTTTCTATTTATTTTCCATTTCCTTTTGGAAGGTCCTGAATTTGTTTAAATTTTAACTCTTTTTTAAGTTTGAGAGAGAGAGAGAGCACACACGTGGAAGTGGGAGGGCAGAGGGAGAGAGAATCCCAAGCCAGGGGCTCAGCCTCACGAATTGTGAGTTGAAATAAACAGTTGCTTAACTGACTGAGCCACCCAGGCGCCTCTAATTTTTAACTCTAATTTCATTCCTCTGAAAGATCTAGTCCACTGTTTATCCCATCTTTTGAGGTTATTTTTTTCATTTTTCATGAAATGAAATATAGTTATATATTCTTAGTTTTTCTGTCCTAATATTTTATGTTAACTTTTTCTATTGAGGCAGTTTTAATCCTAAGGTCTTGTTATAAGCTATATTACCCTAGGAATATTTGACTACTCTGTTAATGTACATTGGAGAAGCACAGATGTCCAAATCCAGTCTAGACATTCAGATCTTCAGCTGTCAGCTTCAGAACAGTGGAGGGGAATGAGCCCTAGGGCTCATTACTCTTATCTAGCAGTTCCTTAGATCAGAGTTTCACCTTTTAACTCTCAAATGGAAAGAAACAATATTGGGCGGAGAGGCACTCCATAGACTGTTACCTACCAGTTCTGGGGATTTGAAGGTCAAGGGTAGAGGAGTAGATGTTTGAGGCTGTTCATTCTCAATCTATTGGCCCCAGGGAGGTTTGTCCTGCCCTGATTTTACCCTTGTGGGTATCTGGGCTCTTGTCTTGAATTTCTATAGGGAGGTGGCAGACAACAATGGATCCAAGGGAAAGTCAGGGGGTGGGGGGTGTCATGGTGGTATGATTAGAATAGTTCTTCTTGAACGGCCTCCCAGAGCCACACCAGCCACCAACTAGCCCTATATACCAGTTAAAAACACTTTCCATCCACCCTGGGATTTTTTAGATTTGTGTTACTTCTTAGATCCCAGGCTTCCATTTTTAGTTCCTCCAGGATTGATCTTGGAGGAAAGAGCCCATGTTAATTTGACATTTTGGCAGGAACCAGAATGTTCTCTCTCCAAGTTGTTTAGAATATATGCAGTCGATGGATGCAGAAAATTAGTCATACTAAGGATTTTGGTTTTTACTTTAAGAAAAATGAGAAGCCACTGAAGGTTTCAAGCTGAGTGATGACAGGATCTGACTTTATTTTGAGAAGGCTACTTTGGCTGCAATTTGGCAATCAGATTGGAAGGGAGTGAGAGTCAATATGAGGACAGAGTTAGAAGGGCGTGCAGTTGTCCTGGTGAGATTGTAATGATGGCTGACACTAAGGTGTGATGGAGATGGAGGGGAGGGGATGAATTCAAGAGATACTTAGTAAGTTAAATTGCTAGATTTTAATTACCGATTGAATTTCAGGGAGGTGAGAGATGTATGAAAGGTAACTCTTACACAGTGGGCTTGCATAACTAAATGGATATACTTAATTTGGGAGAACAGGAAGGGATTCAGTTAACTCAATTTGGGGTGTATAAATTTATGATCCCCTTGAAATATTCAGAAGACGTGTCAAATAGCTGAGAGCTCAGAGGAGACAGTTGAGATAGCTATGATGACTCACACATTTATAAATGGATGAAATAACCTTGAGAGTTCAGAACAGAAGGGGACCTGGAAATGAGCCTTCAGGAACTCCAACAGTTAATGGCTGTTACTGGTTGCACTGTTCTCAAAATTTGTATTTGAAGCGCTCAGCCCCAGTACCTTAGATTGTGACTGTATTTGCAGATAGTGTGCCTTTTGAAGAGGTGATTAAATTAAAATAAGGCCTTTAGAGTAGGGCCTAATCTAATCTGGCTGATGTCCTTTTAAGAAATTTAGAGAAACACCAGGAGGATGTGTACACAGAAGAAAGACCATGTGAGGACATAACAGGCAGCCATCTGCAAACCAAGGAGAGAGGCCTCAGGAGGAACTAAATCTGCTGACACCTGGATTTTGTACGTCAAGTCTCCAAAACTAAGAGAAAATTAACTTCTGTTGTTGAACAGCCGCTCAGGCCTGTGGTTTTGTTATGGCAGCCCTAGCAAAATAATATACTAGGTTAAAAAAACAATGTGGCAGAAAAATTGTGCGAAGATGATAAAATATAACTCCTGGAGGTTGTTTTGACACAGAAGCAAAGGCCAAAGTTTTTCAACAAGTGGGAAGAAGTCAAAAGTGTTAAGGTTGGCTGACAGGTCACGGTGAGAACTAATTGTTCTCTGGATTTAGTAAGTTGGAGTTTGTTGGTATTCTAACACAGTGTAGAAGAGCAGAATGGTATGGGTTAAAGTGGGGGAGGGCGGGAGTGAAGAAATGACAAGTGACTATGGACAGCTCTTGAGGTTTGTGAGAGGGGAGGGAATGAGGAATGGAGTTCTTTTGAAATGGGAGAAATTTGACCTTGTTTTTTGTTAATGTAAGTTTCCCATTTAAAAGTAGTTAAATATAAAAGCAAAAGAGTAATTGGTAGAATAACATTGAGAAGAGTGGAGGGGACAGTTTATAGCTGAGATAGGGGATGGCTGAACTTTTGTTAACAAAGGCTGGAAGCAGAGATGAGACACCTTCAGAGTAGAACTCGGGGGACAGAGAAATGGCTACCTATTTTCTGGTTGATCAAGGCCTCTGGTTTTTAAGCCATCTTTGCTTCCTAAAATGAAATCTCTGTTCTGTTCAACTTCGCCTTATAACTAGTGTCATTTCCTCTCATATTCTGGCATTTGGTTGGTGGTCTATTTAAAGTGTGGTTGTGAGTCTTCACCTTAATGCCACTGATATTTTAGTGAGAAGTTCTGAGAAGCTTCAAAGGGCAGCTGCTAGTCAGATACCCAAAAAAATGACAAGTTTCTGTCTTCTCAAGTTTTATATTTAAATACTTAAGCCATCTGGAGTTTATAATATATGGGGGAAGTCTGATACTTTTCCCAAATTGCTAGTCAGTTATCCCAATACCATTTCAAGTCAAACGTATTTAAGTGCCTACTAATTGCTTTGTGCGATATGCGAAATCATCTTTCTCAAAGACCTTAGTATTTCAGCAAGGGCTAACAGACCAATGAATACAGTATGAGGTACAACAAAGTGCTGTAAACACAATTATTAGCAAACACAGAGATTACCTTTTTGTACAATTATAGGGAATGCCTTTTTCTGGATTCTTAAAACCAGATCTGATAGGGGACAGTGGAGAGTTGGATAGGGGAAGGGATTTAAGGCAGTTCAGGGAGAGGAACCAGAATGATGAGCAAAACCCCAAGTAGGAAACTGCACCATGTCTTTGGGAAGTAAGTTACATTACGGTGGAAGGTTAGAAGTGCTAAAATTCATACTGCAGTTAGTAGACAGCAAAGAAAACCCCACTGGCCTAGAGATGGTTTGGGGCTATAAAATGGCTGTTTCAAGTTATACTTGATGAAGGTTAATTAACTTCATATATACTTTAGATTGATGGCCAAAAAATTAAACAAGTCATAGGCTTGTTTAAAAAAGTAAAGGACAATTTATTAAAAATCAAGAAAATATTGGAAAACAGTATGGAGGTTCCTCAAAAAACTAAAAATAGAACTACCCTATGACCCAGCAATTGCACTACTAGGCATTTATCCATGGGATACAGATGTGCTGTTTCAAAGGAACACATGCACCCCCATGTTTATAGCAGCACTATCAACAATAGCCAAAGTATGGAAAGAGCCCAAATGTGCATCGATGGATGAGTGGATAAAGAAAATGTGGTATATATATATATATACACACACAATGGAGTATTACTCAGCAATCAAAAAGAATGAAATCTTGCCATTTGCAACTACGTGGATGGAACTGGAGGGTATTATGCTAAGTGAAATTAGAGAAAGACAAAAATCATACGACTTCACTCATATGAGGACTTTAAGAGACAAAACAGATGAACATAAGAGAAGGGAGACAAAAATAAAAACAGGGAGGGGGACAAAACAGAAGAGACTCATAAATATGGAGAACAAACTGAGGGTTGCTGGAGGAGCTGTGGGAGGGGGGATGGGCTAAATGGGGAAGGGGCGCTAAGGAATCTACCCCTGAAATCATTGTTTCACTATATGCTAATTTGGATGTAAATTTTTAAAAATTAAAAATTAAAAAAATCAAGAAAATATCAGGTTGTACATATGGGAAATTTCAGTAGACTTAAGATCCTTGTTATCTCAATAAGCAGGGTTTTTATACTTATGTTGAGGGTACAAACTTTTCGACAAAAGCTCATCAGTGAATAAAATCTTGTATTGTCCTCATAGCTCTGTCTTAGCATCCTCAAACAGGCAGGCTAGATGGCATCAAAGTTAAGTGTAGAGGCTGCTTTTAGGCAAACAGGCTTGAACAATGGAATGCAGAAAGGGCCCACATCGACCACTTGGCTGAATACAAACAGGCCCACTGGGCAACCCACCTCAATGAGCTACTTACCTGGAACCAGGTACAGTTACCAAAAAATTCCATACATCCCCATACCTCCTCACCTTCCCTCTTTAAAAACAGCCCACCAAGGGGCACCTGGGTGGCGCAGTCGGTTAAGCATCCGACTTCAGCCAGGTCACGATCTCGCGGTCCGGGAGTTCGAGCCCCGCGTCGGGCTCTGGGCTGATGGCTCAGAGCCTGGAGCCTGTTTCCGATTCTGTGTCTCCCTCTCTCTCTGCCCCTCCCCCGTTCATGCTCTGTCTCTCTCTGTCCCAAAAATAAATAAACGTTGAAAAAAAAAAAAAAAATTTAAAAACAGCCCGCCCACTGCCTTCCTGGAGACAGCCTCTCCTTTGTTCTCCTGCCTGCCACCCCCTTGTGGTGTATTCAATGAATTTCCATCTCCTTTGTTCTGCCTCTGGTGAATTCACTGCCCATGCCATCAGGTTCTGCCAGATGGTCACCCCACATTTGGGGACTCCCATCTGCTCAGGAGAGACACCACATAAGCTCTGGAAGAAAGAGAACAAAATCCTTGGGATGAACAGAGTAGGCAGCTTTTCTCTGCCCCAATGACAGAAAAGGTAGGAAGGCCGTATGGAGATATAGGGCAGCGGTGAGGACTCTGAATTGCTGAGGTGGACAAAGCAGGGGGTGACCACGAACAGGTGACCCCCTATTTACAGGAGAATGTAGTATGTGGGTTTTCTAATCTTAAGTGTTGTTTTGCCCAACTTCTCATGAGACAGAGGTTCACGGTCCAGGGCCTGCAACCAGAGGAAAAAGCTCATATGACTGGAGCTTGGGGGACAGAGTGCAGGGTGCAAATGAAGCACCTCTCCCCCCCCAGAAAAACTGTGTCCCTGAAAGGTCAGCTGTGTTCTCTTTGACGGGGAGTTCCCTGCTCTAATGCTTCTCTCAGACGTTCAGAAACATTCACACCTGGCCCGGTGCGCTCTGCCATGAGAAATGACCAGGACAGCATACAGCTTCCGCAAATCAAGTTTTCTTTGCATTTGCTAATACCCACCGATTTGCACCTAGGCTGCTTCTGAAGGCATGACAACTTACCTGTGCATTAGCTTAGGTTTCACTATTTTCCCTTTTTAAAGAGTTCCAACTCTATGTCTATTATAGGAGAGACTTAAGATCCCAGTCAAGAGGTTCAAGTTATTATAATAACCTATGTGTCAAGGCCTAGCAGGAAGAGTGGGAGTTAAGAGGCAGTAAAAATGAAAGAAGTTTTAGGAGAAAAAAAATGAAGGACTCATGAATTTAGGGTCTAATAGGTCTTCAACACAGATGTTGAATTGTTGAAGGGTGAAGGTGCCAGGGAGGCAGTCCAACAGAACCGCACAACCCAGGTGCTAAAGACGCCACCTTCCTAGAAGGTCATGGTCCTGACTCTGAATGCCCCACTAGCCAGGGTTCCCCGAATCAGTGGCCTAGGGCTAAAGCTTCAGGAGAGGTCTCTGCAGGCCTCAGGATATTGAGGTCCTAAAAGCAGAAGTCAGGCTTGTTGAAGATAGTCAGCCAAGACCAAGATTTCACATAAAAAGCATAAAAAGCCACAGTTTATATAGTGTCTCCCCGCAAGACTCCCTCTCTTGTGGTTCTCAGCGCCCTGCCCTCCCCATTACCACTACTCATTCTGTGCTAGCTTTGTGCATTTCCACAATTCCCTGATTTCGCTGAGCTCAATTTGGTGGGAAAGGGAACGGTGATCCTCTGGTTTCTCTCAAGTCACAAGTGACAGGCCTCTAAGGCCAATGTTTTGTCTCCCAATCTTGATACTGAGCTGTGGAAAAGAAGGGCAGGGGGACTCCACTCATCTGCACCGGGAATCTCACTTCTCAAATGTCTACCCCTTGAGTCCTGTCTTCTGAAAACATGAACTGGCTGAAGATACTTCCTTCTCCCAGACCAATCTGTTCTATTGCTTGTCATTTCTCCTTCATCCACATAGCCTAGCCCTCTGTAAAGAAATCAGTCTGTTGGAGGGAAGAAAACTAGACTGAGGAGAAAGAAAGCAATGAAACAATGAAAGCAATGAATAATTAGAGATAGAAAATTTATTATTATGCAAACAGCTATGCACACTGGAGCCCTGGCAAACTGCCAGGGAACTTTCCAGATTAAGTTGTGCCTCCCTGTATTACAGGTACCAAATCAGAGTAACATCCTGGAGAACAAAACAAGGTATCAGAACACACAGTATCTCAGAGACCCACCAGGTCTGGACTCCTTTCTTGAAATGCTCTAAATCAGTAGCTCTGGGCAAAGATCTCAACTGCTTGCTAAATAGCTGGACCTGGCGCTGGCCAACTGTTAAGGCACTGGCTGTCCTGAGGAAGAAGAGGACTGTGAATGAAAAACTGCAGCTTTGCTTCTAGGAAAGTAATATCTGATAAGGACAGTCAAGGAAGATGTATTTTATCACTTTAAAATCAATTTTACTAAAACTACGAATTCTCTAATCATTTTTTTTTTCGGCTTATTTATTTTTGAGACAGAGAGAGAGCATAAACGGGGGAGGGTCAGAGAGAGAGGGAGACACAGAATCCAAAAGCAGGCTCCAGGCTCCGAGCTGTCAGCACAGAGCCCGACGCGGGGCTCGAACTCACTGACCGCAAGATCATGACCTGAGCCGAAGTTGGACACTCAACTGACTGAGCCACCCAGGCGCCCCTCTAGTTTAATAATTATTGAAATAATCACTCCAGAAGTAGCATTCCTTAATTTCCTCTCACCATATCATAAATTCCTGCAAAACTGTTAGTACTTACTACTGCTATTGTGATCTGGTTATTAAAACTCTTGATACTGCTTGAGTTACACAAGCATATAAAACAGATCTTTTCTGCTAAGTTTTTATAGTGATTTAATAAGTGTCTTGAAAAATTCACTGAAGTGAATTAATTCCAGTAAGTAAGTAAAAAGATGGAGTTTCTGTATGATGATAGCACTTGGGGGTCAATCCAGCTTCTAGTGATTTTTGGACTCAAACAATGCTAACTGATACAGCAGGGAGATCATGAGAAGAAAATACTAGTCTAATGGTCAAAAAGAATTCCACACTGTGCCCTAAGAATACAATGAATAGGTTCAAAACTAAAATAGTTCACTCATTTGTTTGCTTGGTTAATTGTTCGTTTTAGTGATCAGAGTTAACTTCTTAAAATTAGGCCTTGGTCTACAGGCCTAAAGAATTGATGAACTAGAGAATTGATGTGAAAAGATTCACTGTTATCAAATGGCAATTATTCAATAAATTCCCCCCTTCATAAACCTTTCAATCTAGTGGCCAGCACCCAGAAACGCTTGAATACAAGCGTCCATACCCAAGTTACAAAGTACTTTATTCTTGTCTCATTGGTGAGGCGCAGAGTAATAATGTAGCAGCAGAAGGCTTGGCCTTAAATAGCGATAACAGAAAATGCGAGACTTTTTCCTCTCAGCTGAGGGAACACACTACTAAGATGGCAAAAGGATACATGTAAGTTGGGATGCCTTTTGCGGCCAAGTGTTTCCGAATAAGTCGCTCGGTACCATACCAGTTAAAATCTTTTGTGGCATGTCCAATGCGTGGAAGATGAACACCTGCTGTTAAAAAGAAAGAACATAGATTATGCTGTCTTCATTCATCAAAATTTGAATCAGTATAAAATACACATTAAGAGAAAACTACTTGCAGAGTCACCTGGTGGTTTCCAATGGACAAAACATGTGTAATCATGGGGTATCCCACACAAAGCCTACAAGTACAATGTCAAAGATATTCTGGGGAGGGACTGTGATGGGAAAAATTAAATAATTCTATTGAACGCAAAGACCTACAGGCCCTGGAAATAAGTAGGTACGATGGAAATAGAATCATGACCAATGTTGGAGATAAACAGATTCTTTAAGAGTCAATCATTTCAACAAACTCTGAGACAGACTGGGTTTGGAAACAAAACTTGACTCAGACTTTTGGCAGAGAATGGTCTGCTAATATGGACTGTGTGTAGCTCTCCAAAAGCTAGGATAAACAACATCCTATCTGACCAGATCACTACATCTTTGGTCCTCAGCTTCCTCATCAGCAAAATCATGATACAAATACCCAGTGGAGGGAGATGGTCCACAAAGCTAACGGATACAAACGTGATCTGGGAAAGGAAGGGAGGCTATTCAAATACAAGATGATGTGGTGGTTACTTGCATGGTCTCCTACGGGGGACTTCACCTTTACCATGTATAGTGAATGAGGTCTTGACATTTCTCACCTCCTTTTAAAAATCCTATCACATGCCTGGAAACAGAAATTCACCTACTCCTGAACACAGATGAAAAGCTTACCTTTCTTTTTCTTTGCTGCTAAATAGATCTTCTTCAGGCCCTCTTCCAGGGCTGCCATCTTAATGCCAGACAGGACATTGGAGCGATCACGGTGCTGAGCCACAATCAAGGCCAACTAGGAGGAACAGCCATCACATGGTTGACGTGACACGAGACGGCTGCACTGTCAACTAAGTGCCCTGCCGTGGAGGGGGCACAAGCATTCCCCTGACAGGCTTTGTCTCCATCTGTTCTGCATGCTCTGCTGAACAACTCTGTCCTACCAAATTCATGACTTACTCTTCCATCACAATTGTTTTATTTTGTGGTAACTTAATACACAAGCACCTCTTCTTTTAAAAGGTATGTTAAAACCAGGGTCCAAAACATGCTGTCTTTCCTAAGTTTTCTCAGCGGCAAAGAGAATTTTTCAGAGTCTCAGGAGCAGAAAGGACTTTACAGGTTCCTGTGTCTTCCATCTCTGTTCAAGTAACTCCCACCGTGTCCTAACCTAAGGCCGGGGGGGGGGGGGGGGAGGACGGGACAGGACTGGAGACAGGGCCAAGGGAGCATATCTGGGACTGACATCACTACAGTCACATCATAACCAGTTGTAAACAGTTTTCTTGAGTCACTGGATTCTGAGCATTTATGCACAACCACGGTGTTGTTCACATTCTCTAGCATTTTAGAAATGACTGAACGAATGACTGTTGTCAGCCACAGGGGCAACCAACCTCAAGCAAATACACCTCTCTTTCAGCTCAGTTTCTAAATTTCTTTTCTAACTCAGTAAGATTTGGCTCTAAATTTGAATATGAATTCAGGCCCTTGAGAAAGCTAGGTTAAGTGCAGGAAATGAAATCTCTTACAGGAATTCTAAAGGACTGGCAAGTAGGAGAGACACTTAAGATGCAAAAGGAGAATTTTAATGCAGGCAGAGGAAATCTGCCTCAGCTCCTCTCCTCTGCTCATAGCTGGCTACTAAACACGGTGTTTTACACAACTTTTCACACAATAAACGATGAAATGCTCAGAGTTCTCAGTCAGGTTTTCTTATTCAGTAAGAGTTTACTGAGCACTTCCTATGAGCTGGTACTGCGTGTATTGAGGATAAAAAGAAAATGGGTCGACACCCTTGGAAGGAGCCCACCTGAGGTCAGTGCAGGAAACAAGCAAGTTAGAGAACGGTGTTCCAGGGGCTGTGATGGACAGAAGCAAGGGGGGACGGAGTGGGTGCGGTGGAGTCAGAGGCCCAACCTGCTTGTTATGGGCTGAACTGTGCCCTCTCGAATTCCTTTGTTGAAGCCCCAACCCTCAGTACTTTAGAATGTGATTGTATGTGGAGACAGGGCCTCTAAAGAAGCAAGGAAGTTAAAGTGAGGCCTTTAGGGTGGTACCTAATCCAGCCTCACTGCTGTGCTCACAGGAAATCTGGACACATGCTGAGACACCAGGGATGCACGTGCAGAGAAGAAAGACCATGTGAGGACACAGAGAGAGGCAGCCGTCCCTAAGCCAAGGAGAAGGCCTCAGAGGAAATCAGCCCTGCTGGTAGCCTCCAGAATTGTAAAGAAATTAATTTATGTTTTCTAAGCCACCTATTGGTGGGATTTTGTCATGGCAGCCCTTACAAACTAATACACGGACAGGCCAGCGGACAGGAGAGGTTGCAAGAGGAGGTGATGTGAGCCAAAATTTAGTTCTCATAAAAGAAGTGGTTTTTTTACTTACCAAATCTTGCCCTTTGTTTCTTGACTCTTTATCATCAATAGGAAATAAAAGGACACCTCCCAAATTCAAGTCTGAGGTAAAATAAAAGAGCAACAGACAGAATATGAGGTTCACTCCAGACTGAGACCTCTGAAGAGAGGCTCTTGTGAATGCCCCTGGTTCCTTCCTTTCCCACAGCCAATCAGGCTTCAATCTCACCTTTTCTCACACTCCTGAGAGTGTGACTCAGAGTGGCACTCAGTGACCGCCTCAGCCAGGTACTCACATGATGCACTCCTGAATTTTTTCCTTTTTGCTCAAAAACTTTCATTTTTTTAATGTTTAATTATGGTAAAATATACCTCATGTAAAATTTACCATCTTAACCATTTTTAAGCAAGCAGCTCAGTAGTGCTATGCCGTCAATCTCCACAGCTCTCTTCACCTTGCAAAACTGACACTATACTCATGAAACCTCATTTCTCCCTTTCCCCTACAATCATCACTCTTACTTTGTCAATCCGACTACTATAGTTACAGCATCTAAGCAGAACCACCCAATACTCATTCTTTTGGGTTTTTGTTTTTTTAATGTTTATTTTTGGGAGACTGAGAGAGCACGAGTGAGGAAGAGGCAGAGAGAGAGGGAGACACAGAATCCAAAGAAGGCTCCAGGCTCTGAGCTGTCAGCACAGAGCCAGATGCGGGGCTCAAACTCACGAACCAGGAGATCATGAGCCAAAGTCAAACACTCAACCAACTTGAGCCAGCCAGGTACCCCTATACTCCTTCTTTTGTGACTGGCTTACTTCATTTAGCATAACGTCCCCAGGATTCATCCATGCTGTAAAGCATGTGTCAGAATTTCCTGGTTTCCAAGGCTAAATAATACCCCACTGTATGTATATACCACACTGTTTATCCATTCATCCATCAGACACTTGGGTTACTTCTACCTCTAGGTCACAGTGAATAATGCTGATATAAACATGGGCATACAGATACCTGTTTGAGTTATTGCCTGAGTTCTTTATAAGAGGCGTTGCTAGATTTTATGGTAATTTTATTCTTTTAAAAAAAATTTTTTTAATGTTTATTTATTTTTGAGAGAGACAGAGACTGCGAGCAGGAAGGGGCAGAGAGAGAAAGAGAGAGACACACAGAATCTGAAGCAAGCTCTAGGCTTTGAACTGTCAGCAAAGAGCATGACGCGGGGCTCAAACTCACGACCCATGAGATCATGACCTGAGCCGAAGTTGGATGCTTAACCGATTGAGCCACCCAGGTGCCCGATGGTAATTTTATTCTTAATTTTTTCAAGAAACACCATACTGTTTTCCATAATGGCTGCATCATTTTACATTCCCACTAACAGCGCACAAGTGTTCTAACTTCTCCACATCCTCACCAACACTTACTTGTTACTTTTTCTTTGGAGATGTAACTGGCAGAACATCATGTAAGCTTAAGGTGTACAACATACTGATTTTACACATTTATACTGCAATACGATTGCCACTGCTGCATTAGCTAACACCTCAATCACATCACATAATCGTCATTCCATCTAGTGGTGGGAACAATTAAGACCTACTCCCTTAGCAATCTTAAAGTTTGTAATAGAGTTTTGTTGTCTGTCTGTCTGTCTGTCTGTAGTCCCTGTACTGTGTATTAGATCTCCAGGACTTATTTATCTACTAAATGCAAGTATATATCCTTAAACATTATCTCTCCCGTTTCCACCAACCCCTGGTAAACCACCATTTCACTCTAGTTTTTTTTTTTTATAAGTTTGTTTTAGATTCCACCTATAAGGGAAATAGACACTTAAGCTGTTTCTGTATCTTGGTTATTTTGAATAATGCTGAAATTAAACATGGGGTTATATGTTTTCATTTCCTTTGACTATATACCCAAAAGTGGTATTGCTGGATCATATGATAGCTCTAATTGTAATTTTTTGAGGAACCTCTATACTGTTTTCCATAGTGGCTGCACCAGTTTGCATTCCCACCAATTGTGCATGAGGGTTCCCTTTTGTCTACATCCTCAATACTCATTATCTGTCTCTCGACGACAGTCATTCTAACAGGTGTGAGGTGATATCTCATTGTAGTTTTGATCTGCATTTCCCTGATGATTACTCATGTTGAGCATCTTTTCCATTCCCAGTTGGCCATGTGTACATCTTCTTTGGAAAAATATCTATTTAGTTCCTCTGTTCACTTTTTAATCAGATTGACTATTTTTTCTGTTGAGTTGTCTGAGTTCTTTATAAATGTTGAATAGTAACCCCTTATCCAATATATGATTTTCAAATATTCTCTCCCATTCTGTAAGTTGCCCTTCCATTCTGTTGGCTCTTCGAAAGTGCAGAAGCTTTTAAGTTTGATGTAATCTCACCTGTTGATTTTTCCTTTGTTGTTTGTTCTTTTGGTGTCCTCTCCAATCTCAAGGAGCTTCTTTCCTAGGTTTTCTTCCGGGAGTTTTATGGTATCAGGTTTTATGCTTGTCTTTGAGCCATTTTAAGATAATTTTTTTGAGTAAGGTAGGGTCCAATTTTACTTTCCTGCATCTGGTTGTCTAGTTTTCCCAACATCATTTGCTGAAGAGACTACATTTTCCTTACTGGATATTCTTGACTCCCTTATTAAATATTAGTTGGCCATATATGTAGAGGTTTATTTCTGGGCTCTGTATTCTGTTCCATTGGTCTAGGTATCTATTTTTATGTTGCTACCATACTGTTTTAATTAGTATCACTTTGTAGTACAGTTTGAAATCAGGAGGTATAATGCCTGCTGCTTTGTTCTTCTGATGATTGCTTTGGCTATTCAAGCTCTTTTGTGGTTTCACTCAAATTTCAGGATTTATTTCTATTTCTATTTCTATTTCTGTAGAAAATGCCATTGGAATTTTGGTAGGGACTGTATTAAATCTAGAGATGGTTTTGGGTAGCATGACATTTTAATGATATTAACTCTTCTGATCAGTGAATGTGGAATATCTTTCCAATTGTTTGTGTCTTCTTCAATTTCTTTAAACAAAGTCTTGTATTTTTCATTGGCTAGATCTTTTACTTCCTTGGTTAAATTTATTCCTAGGTCTTTTACTGTGTTTGATGTTACGGTGAATGGGACAATTTTTTAATTTCTTTTTCATGTTTCATTGCTAATACATAAAGAAGTAACTGATTTCTGTGTGCTTTTAGACCCTGCAACTTTACTGAATTCATGGATTACATCGAACAGTTCTTTTTTCCAACTGATTAAATCTATTATATTGAGAATTTGGGGTTTTCAATATATAAGACCACACCATCTGCAAATGACAATTTTACTTCTTCCTTTCTGATTTGGATGTCTATTAATTTGCCTTGCCTGATTCGCTCTAGCTAGAACTGCCAGTATTATGCTGGATCAGAGGGAGGAGAAACACGCACACCTGTCTTGCTCCTGATTTTAAAAGAAAAGCTTCTAATTTTTCTCAGTTGAATACAGTTAACTGTAGGTAGCATTATATGGCTTTTATTATGTCCTGTACTTATTCTATTGAGGGTTTTTATCATGAAAGGATGTTGTATTTTGCCAAATGCTTTTACTTCATCTATTGAGAGGTTCAATTTTTGTCTTTCATTCTGTTAATGTGGTGTGTCATATTTGTTGATTTGCCTATGATGAGCCGTCCCTGCATCCCAGGAAGAAATCCCACTTGGTCATGGTGTGTAATCCTTTTAATGAGTTCTTAAGTTTGGTTTGCTAATATTTTTTTGAGAATTTTTGCATCAATATTCATAAGGGATATTGGCCTACAGTTTTCTTTTAGTGTCCTTATCTGGCTTTGGTGTCAAGGTAATACTGGGCCCACAGAAGGGGTTTGAAGTGTTCCCTCCTCTTCAATTTTTCTGGAAGAGTTTGAGAAGGATTGGCATTAATTCTCCTTAAAATATTTGACAGAATTTGTCCATGAAGTCATCTGATCCTGGGAGGTTTTTAAAACCTGAGTCAATCTCCTCACTCATTATTAGTCTGTTCAGTCTTTATATCTCTTCCTGGTTCAGTTTTAGTAGGTTGTAGGGACTATGAATTTATCCACTTCTTCTGGATTATCTAATTTGTTGGTGTAAAATCATTCATAGTAGTCACTTATGATCTTAATGTTTTTTTGCAGTGTCAGTTGTTATTTTCTCCTCATTTCTGACTTTCAGTCTTCTCTCTTAGTCTTGCTAAAGGTTTATCAATTTTATTTTTCAAAAAATCAGCTCTTAAGGGTTACTAATCTTTTCTATAGATTTTCTAGTCTCTAATTTTATTTCAGATCTGATATTATTCCTTCTTTCTGCTAACTTTAGGCTTAATTTGCTCTTTTTCTAGTCTCTTGAGGTATTTGAAATCTCATTTTTTAATATATACATTTATTGCCACAGACTTCTCTCAGAACTGCTTTTGCAGCATCCATTTTTGGTATGTTGTTTCCATTTATTTTGAGATATTCTTTGGTTTGCCTTTTGATTTCTTCTTTGACCCATTGGTTGTTCAAGAGTATGCTATGTGCTATTCAGTTTCCACATCTCTGGAGATTTTCTAGCTTGCCTCAATGAAAGATTTCTAGTTTCATACCATTGTGGTTGGAAAGACACTTGGTATAAATTCAGTCTTCTTTTGCTATGACTCGTTTTGTGTTCTATCATATGATCTATTTTTAAAAATGTTCCATGTGTACTTGAGAAAAATGTGTATTGTGCTGCTGTTCGATGAAATTTTCTATAGATGTCTATTAGGCCAATTTGATGTAATATTTGGTCCAAGTCTATCATTTCCTTGTTGCTTTTCTGTCTGGATAACCTGTGCATTGCTGAAAGTGATATATTAAAATCCTCTACTATTATTGCATTGTTGTCGATTTCTTCTTTCATATCTATTAATATTTGCTTAATATATTTAGGTGCTCTGATGTTGGGTGCATATACTGTTATATCTTCTTGATGGATTGAGCCCTTTATCATTATACAATGTCCTTGCTTATCTCTTATTACCATTTTGGTTTAAAGTCTACTTCGTCTGATGTAAGTAACAACTACCCACATTGTCTTTGGTTCCCACTTGCATGGAGTATCTTTTTCCATCCCTTCACTTTGAGTCTATGTGTGTTTTTAAGGTTCAGGTTGGTCTTTTGTAGGCAGAAAACACCTGTACCCTGTTTTTTATTTGTTTCTTCCATCCAGCCACTCTGTGCCTTTTGCTTGGTGAATTCAATCCACTTACATTTAGAGTAACTAACTTATGTTAAGTACTTACTAATGCCATGTTACTAACTGCTTTCTAGTTGCTAGGTATTTCCATTGTTTCTTTTCCCCTGTTTCTGCCTACCTTTGTAAACTGGTTATTTTCTGTGGTGGTATGCTATTTCCCCTTTCTTTGTCTCTTGTGGATCCGTTCTATGCTTTTGCAATGTTGTTACCATAAAACATCTTACAGATAAAACAATCCATCTTAAGCTGACAGTAACTTGTGCTCAATCACCTATTGAGGCTCTCCCTTCTACTCCTTCTTGTTCTATTACTGATGTCACAATTTACCTCTTTTTATATGGTATATCTGTTAACAATTTATAGCAGCTATACTTATTTTTACTACTCTTTTCCTTTAACCTTTATACTAGAATTGAGTGGTTAAAGCACCATCCTAATACAGATTAGTGATCTAACTCTATTTTTCACCTCTTCTAGTATATTGTGTACTTCCATATGTTTTCATGTTACAGATCACTATCTTTTCATTTCTGCTTGAAGAACTCCTTTCAGCATCTTCCAAGGCAAGGCTGGTGGTGGTAAACTCCCCTTAGCTTTTGTCTGGGCTATCTTATCTGCAAGATAATGTGGCCAAATACAATTTCCTTGGTTGGCAGTCTTTATCTTTCCACACTGAACATGTCAGTCCACTCTCTCCTGGCCTGTAGTTTCTGCTGAGAAATCTGCTGACAGCCTAATGAGGGTCCTTTGTAGGCTATATACCTTCTTTCTCCCCCGGCTTCTTTTAGATCCTTTATCACTGATTTTTCAGTTTCATTATAATGTGTCTTGGGGAAGGTCTTTCTGCATTGAGATAATGGGGTGATCTATTAGCTTAGTGGACTTCTATGTCCAAGTCTTTCCCCAGGTTTGGAAAGTTCTCAGGTTTGATTGACTGATTTTATTTGAGAGAGAGAGCAAGCGGGGGAGAGGGGCAGAAGGAGCGAGAAAATCTTAAGCAGGCTCCATGCCCAGCACAGAGCCCGATGCAGGGCTCAATCCCACAACCCCAGGATCATGACCTGAGCCAAAATCAAGAGTCGGACACTCAACCAGTGGAGCCACCCAGGTGCCTGAGGTATCATTTTTAAAAAATAAACTCTCTATGGAAACCAATTTGACAATAAACTTCATATATTGAAAAAATAAATAAATAAACAAACAAACAAACAAACAAACTCTCTGCCCCCTTCTCCCTGTCTTCTCTTTCTGGAAGCCCACTTATCCTGATATTTGCCTTCCTCTGATAGTTGTCTTTTTGATCCAATCCCATAGCTCATGTACTTTTTTCACTTTTTTTTTTTTTTTAACCTCTTCTGTGTTATTTCTAAATTGCTATCCTCTAAGTCACTTATTCTTTCTTCCATCTGGTCAGCCCTCCACAGCTGCTCTCTATTGTTATTCTATACCTCATTCATCAAATTCTTCAGCTCCAGAATTTGTCTGGTTCTCTTTTACATTCTCAATCTCTTTGTAACAGAATTCATTTTGTTCGTATGTTTTGCTCCTGACTTTAATGAATTGCCTTTGAGTTTTCTTGTAACTGAGTTTATTCATAACTGCTATTCTAAACTCTCTGTCAGTTAGATTGCAATATTCTGTGCCTTTGAGCTCACTTGCTGGAGAACTGTCATTTTCTTGCTGTGATGCCGTATTTCCCAGACTTTTTACATTCCCCAGAGTTATGCATTGCTGCTTTTGCATTTGAAGTAGCAGATACATCCTTAATTCTGTGCTCGCTGCTTTCAGCAGATGGTTTTATGTTCTGTGGTATTGTTACTATCTGAGATATTCCTTGTGTTTGTGAGGTATACCTGCCACTCTTCTTGCTCTCTCTTGGGGCCAAATTTTTAAGCCCTTGTGTTACCTTTGGTTGTTACAGTTCACCAGGCTGGCTATTGGAAACAGGATTCTAGAAAAGCAATAGCTGGAGTTTATGGTTTTTCCTTGCCCAACGACCAGAGCCTGCTCTGAGTGCGCTCCCGATCTACCAGAGCTCACTCTAACAGACACACTCGGGAGCTTGAACAAAAAGCTAGCAGCAGAATGAGAGGAAGTGGAGTTTAGCACTCAGTGTCTTGGGGAAGCTGCAGACCCAGCAGGGAGAACCTTGGGTGTGGTACTCCAAGATTTGTGGGTGAACTTCCTCCTGAGCCAATCCCTCTGACACCGTCTGAAGTTCTGATCTGCTTCCTCCCAGTCACAGAGCTCCCACCTTAGTACTCTGGGTGCTGGTGGAGAGAAATGGGTTTCTCCAGCGATGTTCCATTTGGCTGGGACAGCCAGGAGCATTCTCCCCGCTCTCCTTTCCCCCCACAGGACAGGTCACCTTCACCAGATAAATCAGCCCACTCAGGGTTTCCTTGAGGGAGAAGCAGCAGCAGAAGTATTTCTCTTACCACCTCCACTGTGATCAACGCATGTTTTTTTCTCTTTTTTTCCCTTCTCCAATGGTGTGCTGGAGTCTTCCTGCAGGAAGGCTGGATTCCTGCAAGTTCTGTCTCATGCGTGAGTACCTGCCCGGGTCAGCACTCATCTGATTTTTGCCTGACAGTGGCAAAAGGCATCTAGGCAGTTGTGCTGGCTCCACAGCCTGTATGGAGGTTTGTCTGTCTCTTACTGGTGGTGGTGGTGGGCAAGATTCCGCTCGGGTCCTTTGAAGGAAGGTGCTAGGTCCCAAAAGACCCAACACATGCTTTTGTTTGTGTATGGATGTCTAATTCACTGATTAAAAGGCGGGGGGGGGGGGTGATAAAAAGGAGGAATGTTGCTGACGTCATCCCCTTCACTTCTAAATGATCTCCCAAGTCAATGTCCCTTACGTATTACCTACAAAGTACTCCTGCAGGCATCAGAAACTGAATACAAACCCAGAGGCATCTGGGGATGGAAAGGGGAGAGTATTATGAACTTGAAATTCCTTCAGAAGGCTTATGTTTGTTTTAAACCATTCCAACACTGCACTCTACTATATCTATCTGTACATTTTCCTACCTCATCCAAATCAAAGCAAACTAATGCTCTAAAAAAATGCGCTAAAATAATTCTATGGCTTTATACACTTCACGCACACCCGAATCTTTTAAGTTGTTCTAAAATACTGGCTGTGTTATGCCATTCTTCTCTACAAAACTCCCAAATGACTAACCATTACCCACTGGATAAGGTCTGGCTTAGAATGGCATCTTCCTGGACAAGCCACGTGCAGTCTCCCTGCTGTGGTCCAGATCGCTCTCTTTAAAATCAAATTCTCCTCTATTCCTCAGCCTCAACCTGCTACTCTTGCCTGCCTGGCCTACACACCATGCCCTAAAAACATTCACTGTGTAACTGTCTGGGTCATTCAACACCCCGTACTGGGAATGACAGGAATTGTGGAAATACCACACAGCATGAGACACAGGGATCCTTTTCCATTTCCCTCCACCCACTAAAATTCAACCCATTTTTCCAGGCCCAAGAGAACTTTCACTACCTCTACACAGCCCTGCCCGATAATTCTAGCTCACACTTTCCTTTACCCTGCTCTACCCTGTTTTAGTCCGTCTTCAGAAAAGAATGCACACTCTCAACCCTGTTTCCTTACTGACCACTTACACTTTAACTCTGTGTAACCAAGGTTCAGCCTTCAGACTCTCCTCAAAGTAGGCCAAGGTCTGCGACTACGCTTGGGGCAAATCAGATGGCCTTTCCCCAGTTTTCACCCTCACTTCAGCGCCTGACCATGCAGACCACTTCTTGACACCCTCTCCTCCCTTATACTTCAAAATATTCCGTTCTCAAGGTTCTCTTAGTTGACACTTCCTTCTGTCTCCCCTTGTTGCTACAGTTCCTAAGTGGAGGTGTTTTCCACGTTCTGTTCCCTGTCCTCTCATCTTCCTGTCCTGCCTTCCTCACAGTTTCAAACAAGAATCCAAACAGGCAGTCCTCAATCTTCATTTCTATCTCTGCCCTCTCCTGAATTCTCTGCTTTTCCAACTGCCCAATCACTATCTAGAGCTCAGTTATTTTAACCTATTAAACCCTCTGCCAGTGATCTGTTTGAGTAGAAAGAGTGTTCCCTCTAAGTCCTTATATCCCTTTCCATCCTAGAGAACCAGACAGAAGAATTAGGAAAAGCCAATCTCTGAGGAATCTGAAGGTAAGGTAAGGTAAGGTCGCTTGGCCACTCAAGTCCCCAGGAAATAATTACAATAATAAATTTACTCCTCATATTACTTTGTGATTTCTGTACATAAAAGAAGATGCCCTTTCTCCTTCTCCATGCCAAGGGAGAATACTGACACTCCCAAGTTCCTCTGGCCACAAGCAGCTTTCCTTCTGTCTCTAGGGAATGTTGGATCTCAGCCTATGCTAACTTCCTAATACAGCCTCCTCCTCAACAGCCAACCCGAGCTCCTGTTAGCATTTTAATGGTGTGTCTGATTTCTCTCCCACAGATCTCTGACATTTTGGGGCATGTTCCCTTATGAACATGGGGTGAGTTGGCCACAGTGGAGGTAAGCAATGAAATGTTCTTTGTGCCAATACTATAACATGCACACAGGGACTGATGTATCAGAATACTTCCACACCCACTATTCTCATTGCATTTCCATGAGGCTGGTGGAATAAGTATTATTCAAAATTACAAATGAGAAAACAGGCACAGGGAGAGTAGGGACCGCCTCAAAGTCCCATAACTGCTTGCATGATAAAAAAAACTAGCTAATGAGACTCCAACCAGCTCTTCCAACTCCTTAACCAGTGCTTCATAACCCATGTGATACCTGTCCTAAGTGTCCTCTCCACTCGCATTCCATCCCTTCCCCTTCTCTCTGTTTTGCTTCTTACCTTTCATTTTCCCAGCCAGCTCGTATATTTTTCTTGGTTCGGCGGATCGTGTTTCCAAAGCCGTGAATAAACCACCTCTGCCCCAGCGGCCAGAGTCATCTATCAGAAGAAAAAATTTTCATTTATAGAAGGCAGAGTCCAATCCACAATTTAAAAACAAAGGTACACCCACTAGATTTGTAAAAGAATGATTTTTCAAAGGGAAGAGACAACTACCTAGTCTCCCAGGAATATCAGAGGTGGGACTTCTCAAATATATTAGGTTTTATGGAAGATCCCTGGCCATCCTAATAGGAAAGATGGAGAGGAGACGTAACATAACAAACAGCTGAAGCACTGGGGACACAACAGCATACAACTCCCATTTTACAGGTAAGGAAGGAGAAAGGTTAAATGACTTCTTTGAGTTACTGCTACCATAGCTGGTTACTATTTTCCATTTACAGTCATTCAATCATTGTTAGCATGTATTACATGTTAGACACTGTTCCAGGCACTAGGGTTATAGCAGTGGACAAGACCAAAAAAAAAAAAAAAAAAAAATCACTGCTCCCATGAATTTTATTTTCTAGTGCAATGAGATAATCATATAAACGAATACGTAATATGTAGTGGTGACACATGTAATAAAGTAAAATAAGGTAGGAAAAAGGAGTAGAGAACAATAGAGACCTGGAAGTGGGATCTGTTTTATATGAGGCATTCAGGAGACCTCTGAGATGCAGACGTTTGACCAATGCTTGCTGTGGCTACCTGTGGAAAGAGGGTTCCTTCCAGGCAGAGGAGTAAAATGTGCCAAGGTCACGGGGGTGGGGGCAGGGGACACACTTAGAGTTGTCCTGTATATGTTGCCTCCTTCTACCCTCTTAAAAACCTTGTGCAAAGAACAGGAAAGATACTATCCAATTACACAGATAAGGAACCTGAGGCCCAGGGAGATTAGGCTATGCAACCAGGTAAATAAGAGCACCACCAAGAGTCAAATTTAAGTCTCTGGATTTGAAAATCTGACCTTTCTTAACCACACGACTGCACCATGCCCATCAATCACTCCTAGGTCAGGCTTCTGCCTCCTCCTCCCCAGTTCTTAGCACCACAAAGATTAAAGCACCCATCCTGGGCCCGTACTACATTTACCTACCGACGCAGTGAACGATGACCGCGTCCTCCGCCCCAGCCTGCGGGTGGGTGACATCACCGCTAACGTACTTGATGGCCGTTGACTCTGGATCTTCATAATCCAGCTGGGCAGAGCTCTCCTCATCTTCCCTGCCCTCTAGGTCCTCCGGTTCACTGTCCTCAGAAGGCAGGCAGAAGGACTGGTAATTGCTGGACTCCCACCAGGCCATCCTTCAACAGGCCAGAGAGAAAAGGAAATTAACCTGGCCTCTCACAATTTCCCTTAGAGCGCAATTCATCCTGCTATTCACAAACAGTAAGTGCCCAGTGGAAATGCAATTAGACACTCACCGTGATGGCAGTTTTCTGCCTATTTGTAAGTCAACAAGAAGTCTTACTGATTACCTAGCTGCCTCCTGACTATGCTTCAGTAACGAGCAGCCACCGCATGTCCCTGTTTTTAAGAATAAGGTACCGTTCAAGGGAACTACTCTTTGTCAGGCAGCTACAATAAAATCTTTTCTTGCTTCAACTAAATGAATCTTCTCTGCCTTCGGCACTCAGGACTTTTCACAAAAGCACACTAACTGTTAGGGTTAACATTTGATGTTTAAAAAAAATATTCTATTACCCATAGAAACTACCAGTTCTATAGAAGTTTTCTGCAAGCTTAAAGTATTCAACTGTGGACTCTATACAACAGTGATTCCTTTATCAAATGTGACCCTCAGCTTTATTAGAATACAGTCAAATAATATACATGTACTTTTTTTCATGTTCTGCTTCTTCCTTTTTCCTCTTCTTCTCTTCCACTAGCCTCTTTCTCTTGGCTGCTGCCTCTTGTCTCTTCTTCCTTCTGTCCTCCACTTCCTCTGGGCTCAGAATCCGCTTCCTTTTGGCAGACCCCTCTGTAAGGCCTGGGAGGAGAACCTGTAGGACGAACAAGATCCATAACCAGGAAGGTTGGGGGCTGCCTATTCCTTCTTGAGTTTCATTCATCCCTAACACTCATTCTGTGTGAAAGCAACACGCTTACTAATATTTCATAAAGCTGCGTCCCTGTGCCCCTTGTGTGGTGGGAGGTCGTGGCAAGACACTTCAATTTACTGTTCATATTACATATCTCACTTGGCCTGGTGACCAGGATATTGTGATCTAAACTCAACCAAAGCACTGGCATGGCTAGTTCAACAGTACATCATTTTGATTAATTTCAACAGGAATAAGGTGCTTCAGAAAAGTTACTTTTTTTTTTATACAAAGCATATCCTGCAGGAGGCCATTTTAGGTTTAACCACTGTTAAAGGAAATCCTCCTACAATGTATTATAGAATTCTTTCTTAAACAGAGTCTTTCAACATTATGATTATCTTTTTTTTTTTAATTTTTTTTTCAACGTTTATTTATTTTTGGGACAGAGAGAGACAGAGCATGAACGGGGGAGGGGCAGAGAGAGAGGGAGACACAGAATCGGAAACAGGCTCTGAGCCATCAGCCCAGAGTCTGACGCGGGGCTCGAACTCACGGACCGCGAGATCGTGACCTGGCTGAAGTCGGACGCTTAACCGACTGCGCCACCCAGGCGCCCCAACATTATGATTATCTTAATGGTGGGTAGCATTTAATGAGCACGTACAAAGTGTCAAATACCATGGACATAACATGTATCATTCTTGACTGCCACCCTCTCTTAGTGACAGAGTCAAATTATCAGGAGTAGAGTGCGGTATTTTGGTGTGATACAGTGTATCCCTTCTGGGGTGGCTTAGATGCACAGGGCTGCTTTTGCCTGCATTAAATGGTAAAACACACTGTTCCTGTTGATGTTATTTATGCCAACTTTTTTTTTTAATGTTTATTTTTGAGGGGGGAAAGGAGCAGCAAGAGCGAGGGATACAGGATCTAAAACAGCCTCTGTGCTGCCAGCAGAGAACCCGATGTGGGGCTCGACCTCATGAACCACGAGATCATGACCTGAGCTGAAATCAGACACTTAGGGGCCCCTAATTATACTTACATTTCAACAAATATTTATATACTTATTTCTCAATAAAGCACTCCCAGCATCATTTTTGGTTCTCTTAGAAATTGGAAGAATTTATTCTTTTACATAAATTAACAGTTCTTACACTGCCTTTATTTCGGAGTAATCGGCCCTCTTGAGTAGTTTTCTCCAAAAGGGTTTTCTGAAGGTTCACCAGTTGCTCAAAAGATTTTCTGTCTTCTTTACTAGGTTCCTTGGAATAATCTTTACCTTCAAATAAGTACATATGGTTTTCTAAGAACATAAAACACAAAACAGAAATGTTAGAGACTAAAGAAAAATGGATTAATTCCATTCAAAGCAATAAGTAAGGCAAACAAGAGAACAACCTGTGTTCTAAATGGGCTAAGACTAGCTTGTGATTTTGGATCCCACGGACACTGACGGGTGGGGATCTCATACATTTACTCTTTAAAGGAGAGGATATGGCTGTTGCCCTTCTGGTCCATCTCTGGCTGGTCTGCAAGTCTCTGCTGGATACCTCTACCCTGTTGAGTCTTGGATCCCCTGTCACTCATTCCACACTATTCTTCAGCATAGATCTCACTAAGATCACTTAATAAAAGGTAACTGAAAACATGCTTTTTTTTATTGGACACCTATTTAATACTCAACTTGTTCCTTTTACATTACAGAAAAGGAGGAGAAAAGTGGCAAATTATGAGAAAATGGAGAATCACAAAAATAATCCCTTAGATTTACAATATTCTTTTCATATCGCATAAAGTATCTTTATGAAGCCTCCCCACGATCTTGGTATAACTAACCCTGCTGAAGAAAGGGAAAAATGAGGCTCAGACAGGGATCATGGGACTCCAGTTCTCACTGTTAATAAATGAAGGCAGGATTTTGACTCAAGAGCCAACATGCTCTTTTCTGTGCATTACTGTGTCTGCGGAAGGATGGAGTGAACAAGTCAGCAAATGCAGGTTACAGTAATAACAATAATGACAACAGTGTAATCTTGAATAGCATTTTGTACTGTCAGAGCACTTTCACATCTATCATCACATTTGATTCTTCAACTATTTAAAAGAGTAAAGCAGACACTAACAGCACCATTTTACAGATGAGGACACAAAGGCTGAAAGAGGTTGGGTGATATGCCAAGATCATGAATCAGTGATAAAGAGAGGTCATGACCAGCCAAGACCAGCAAACCACAGAGAGATGAGATAATGATTCTAAAGTGAAACGTATTTAATAGCACATATTACCAAAGAATGTATTTTCACAGCATTATGAAATCAGCTAGAAGTATGTTTTCTCTAGAGAGTATGAAAGCAAAACATTTTCATTCTCAAGAGATCAACTGCTTCACACTTGTACCCAAATCCAACCAGCTGTAATTCTAATTGGCATTTGCTAATTAAATCAGCAGGGTGCTTTCAATGAGGTGCTCTATCAACAAGTGGGAAAAAAATAAAGAGCTGAGAAGTGTCAAATATGATCAACATATGTAGCTTCATATTGCATGCAATTCTCAACCTATAAATATGTTTTTTAAAAAAACCCTAGCATTCCAGATAAAGCAACCCTATTTTTTATTTATTTTTGATGGAGCTGCTTTAACTACTGGTCTTTCATATTCATTTACATTATTTTTAATCGTGCTCCCTGTCTTCACTCTTCAGCCAAGAGGGGGTTGGAGACCACAGGCCTAGGCCCTCATCTGTGTCCTGTCAGTGGCACCATCTACCACAGAAACTGTACTCACTGATCAAAGAGAAGATTCCAAATTTTAATACAAGTGGAAAATCTTTTCTGGCAGCTGGACTGACTAAAGAATAGAAGTCTTCCTGGAAAACAACAAAATTTTATTTTGTCCTAGTAACATGAGGAAAGTAATCTCAAATTAATCTAGAATGAGTGCAGAAATGGGTGCAAGCTTCACTAATGTAATCCAAACAGAACTTCAAAATCAGGTCACATGCATCCATTTTGCCTCCCACCTAAAACCACTAAATAGCAGTGAAGGGATTTTGAAAAGCCAGGAGACAACAGTGAATGAAAAGTTCAGTAATTCTTGGAAAACGGAAAGTGGCTGAAGCAATCAGATCGGATTAAGAAAAACCGTGAAAGCCAAACACAGGTGCCTAGTCAAGGGGTGATTATGAGACTAGAGACCCTGTCAGTCCTCCGAAGGTTAGGATGTATAAGGACAGAGTGCTGGACAGTACGGGATCTGAGAAAGTTCTGTGTACCAAGTAACAGGAGCACCGTTAACCTTTGACTCCCGTGGTCTCTTCAATTTGAGCAAACAGGTTTATTCCAACCCAAGAAAGATACTAAAGGATTCATCTGGAGAAACTAAGTTGCCCAATGAAAAGACTTCAAATACAGAAGCCAGGTCACCAACCAGTAATGCTGGAATAAGGATCAAGATACACCTGCTCGGCTTGGGGCTGCCTGTCAGCTTCGGCCCTTCACCGGCACATGTTTTTCAGACAGCCAGAGGACACCAGCTATTTCAGGAAAACTCAAGACAAAAACAAGATGTTCCAAAACAAATTTTGAAAACAGCAATGGCAGCAATGAGAGGAAAGAAAGAAAAAGAATACTTCTCAAAAGCTATGATAAACATCTCAAGAGAGGACATTACATCTGTGAAATGAGAACAAGATACAGGTAAAACAGAGAACAAGAAAGAGTATCTGAAGAATAAAAATGGGATACTAATATTAAGAAATTTAAAAGACAAAATGAGAAAAGTCAAAGAGCTGTATCCCGTAGAATGAAGCTAGTTGCCTAAATCCCAATCTCTCCGTATACCCTGTAAAACCACCACTAATCCATGGCTTCTATAAAACTAGGGAGTCTGAGAATATTACAAACTTCAATCTGCAGATAAGTAGAGAAATGAACATTCAAATGCCAATGGAGCCAGTTCCCGAGCCCACACCAGACTTGAGAGTGACGCAGAAGACAGGCAGTGTCAGACACAGCCCCCTGAACACAGTGCCACAACCTAAATAGAAAAACAGTAAGAACACATCTCAGACTCAGGTCAGAGCACTGGCTACCAAGAAACTGAAAGGAAGGGACTAGAAAGTGCATGCAGTCAGCAATCTGGGAAGGCACTGCTTCTAGGGGAGAGAGAGAGACGTCCCCTGGCAGTTCTATGGCAAAGAAAGGAAGCAAGTGATGAAAAGTGGGGATCCTACAGAAACAAGAGAATCACAAAACCAGAAGTCCCTACCAAAGTCCCTGCCAATCTCGCTCCCTACCAAAAAGGGAGGCATCATCTAGTAAAGAAACTACAGCTCTCTTGAATTAAGGTATTCTTGAATTAAGTCTAGAGTAAGACCCTCAAACCTCACCCCCGTCCACACTGAATTCTTGCTGCCACTGGTACAAGACAATAAAATGACTGTAAGACAGCGGGGAATATCTTTACAAAGCTCCTATGTGAAAAAACGCTTCAAGTCAGAATTTCAAATACTCAGAACCGAAATGGACAAAAAAGACAAATGTTGACCAAATTCAGGAAAGACAAAAATTATCTCATGATTTACATGTACTGTTTCAGTAAAAAAATAGCAGTACCTACACCTTAAAGTATGGTGAAGATTAAACGAAAAAACAGGTATTAAGCACAGGACACGGTACACTCTTCTGATTGAGCACAGAATAAATGCTCAACCAGTATTAACGAGCATGTAAAAACCAAATCATTCTACTATTCAGAAGAGGACTCACTATGAGAGGGCAACCATAATAAGGACAGTGGGATTTACTAATAAAAGAGAAGATGCTTGCAACGAAGGCAGGAAAAAGTACAAATTAAAATCCTTGAGATACTACCACGAGCATTAATATCATTGAGTGGGCTCAAAGTTCAGCTACAAGGGAACAGGCAATTGCTAGTCAGTCTAGGAAGAGTTCTTAGACCAAGGAAGACTTCAACAGTGTGCCCACAATGAGAATAGGGCTGGGTAGGAAAAGATGCCCCAGGGAGCACTCTCCAGGACTTCCTATCGGGACCTCTCTTACTCACATCTAAATCAGGCAGCTGTGCCATTTGCTCTACTTTCACCCCCCACTTACTGCCTTCCTCCTGCTCCCAGATTCCTTCTTCTGCTGTAGGCAAGGTGTCAGAGATCCACTGGCCGTTTTTTGTTTCTCCCAGGATCGTCTCCAGGTCTATCTCATCCACAGTGCTCCCCTCAGATGACAGCAGTTTATCCAAACCAAATTTGAGTATCTCACTCAACTTGATGGAGAAAATGAAAAAGTCCAGTTGGTTCTCATGAAAACAGGCATTGGGACGTCAGTGTTTTGCTAAATGGCTTGCTGACACAGGGCAGGCTCCTTCCCTGCTGGCCGGCTGTTCTACTCTCCCCACGACGATGATACCAACAGAGCCGTTTAGTGGTTGGATGATGGCCAAGCAGAGAGGTGATAAATACTGATCAGTGACGATGACTCTGACAACTCTCGAACCAAAAAAAAAAAATTAGCCTCTTTTTTTCTCAAGAACAGTAATATCCTGCATTATCTATGGCACTTCTCAGGAGTCTTTCTCACAGGCCACAGGCACTTCCAGCAGCCACGCGAGAAGTCAGAGGCCCAGTGAGCTTCTCTCCCACTGACAAACTTGGAAGAAGGCTATGCTGGGTACCTTCCCTCCACCATCAACTGACTTCTCTCCTCTGGCAATCTGGTTTCCTACCACAGTGCTCCATGGGACTCACCTTCACGAAGACCAGTAACAACTGATGGCTAGACCTGAAGGCCATTTCTCAATTCTAATCTTCTTCAATACTCCCCTGACAACTGCATTATTCTGCCTCTCTTCCCTTATCTCAAAGGTACCTATTGAGCCTACCCATTCCCTAGGGTCACAATACTCCTCTGACAACTGCATTATCCTGCCTCTCTTCCCTTATCTCAAAGGTACCTACTGAGCCTACCCATTCCCTAGGGTCACAAGAACCATCCAAACAGTTCAGATCACTTCCCTGGCTTTAAATACCTACTTCCAACTTTGCACCTCCTTAAGCACTAACTCTTAGATTCCAAATCAACGTAAATTCACATCTTGACTTCTAGTTCGTATCTTATCCTTTTAGACTGGGTCAGTTATCTCTAGATGGCCTAGTAAATATTAGGCCAAATACTGGTAGGAATGTAAACTGTTCCCAACACTGGCTGTTTGACAGGGCTCTGTTGGGATTCTTGCTCAGCTCCAGGAAACCAGAAGGTTACATTCTGGTTCTAATGTCTGATTTCTCTCTTCCTCATTCAGACTCTACTAGTTATCTCTTTGGTTGCCAAAAACGAAGGTAACAACCCAGTGACCTGGTCTCAGATGAAAGCAGTTTCTTCGTTGTTTGTTTTAAAATACAAAGAACCGGGGCGCCTGGGTGGTGCAGTCGGTTAAGCGTCCGACTTCAGCCAGGTCACGATCTCGCGGTCCGGGAGTTCGAGCCCCGCGTCAGGCTCTGGGCTGATGGCTCAGAGCCTGGAGCCTGTTTCCGATTCTGTGTCTCCCTCTCTCTCTGTCCCTCCCCCGTTCATGCTCTGTCTCTCTCTGTCCCAAAAATAAATAAAAACGTTGAAAAAAAAAATTTAATAAAATACAAAGAACCTAGTAATAAAAGATGTGGTTGTGGTTTATTAAATCTAAAATGTATAGAGTTCTGAAGTCCTGAAAGAGGGAAAGCAGTTTCATTATTCTACAGTGAGACAGATGCAGTGAACATTTACTGAATGCTTACTTTGTGCTAAGTACTATCGGAAGTGCGTCTCTCCAACTGTTTCAGTGAATATGATCCCTTTGGGCAAAATGGAAGAATCTAGGATATATCATGAGTTCTAATTTTAACCCAGGGGCTGCTGTAGAGTAACTCGAAGCCCCATTCCAGAAGAGAAAATCTGTAAGTCAGCATTGGTTTCCTATCCAATATTCCCTTCCTCAAGCAATTAACTCTCATCTTTCATCCATTTTCTCCTATGGAACAATTCTGAATTCCTGATCTCATTTACCATCCTCTGACTATGAAGATCACTCACTGATCAAAAGCTCTGGGGTTAAGACAAGGTATGAGATTAACCATCATTTATTATGCCGAGTTCTCTATTTTATCTATTTTTTTTTTAACACTCCTCTGAGGTAACTTGCAATACTCTCATTTTTTGAAAATGCAAATTGAAGTAGATCTGAGAGGTCAAGCTATCTGCTCAAAGCCACACAGCCAGTAAGTGTCAAGGCTTGGATGTGAATCCAAGTCAGGGGATCTAAAACCCATCCCTGTCACTCCATATTCTGCTACCTTTATTCATCACAATCATTTTTAGCTCCTTGCTTGCATGCAGTAGACAGTATGGCAGGTACGTGTGGAACAGACCTGGGAACAAATGTGTAGCTGGGGACAATGGGTTTTAAAGCTAGTTCTTTGCATCTGCTTTCTCACCCACAAGAAAATACTGACAAACAGGACACATTCTTAAAGGAAGAATAAGATCTTATACCTGGAGGTCAGCATCGGCTGCAGGTTTCCGGGCCCCCAAAGTAAAATGGCCTCCCTCTATGACTGTGCTGGTGAGCTGGAGTTTGGAGGCCGCTTTCCTACAGACTATTTCCTCCACAGTGTCTCGGCTGATCAGCCGAATAACTTTAACAGACCTGTACGGGGTCAAGAGACAAATGTGCTGTGAGGGTCCACACAGATGAACACAGCATGCAAGGTCAATACACCTAAAGGGAAACAAACCCCAAATGCCATGCTCAGGTACAGCTAAAGGGAGACTGTACTGTGGACATGAGCATCTGTTAGAGAGATCTGGCCTCCCAGAGGTACTCACTGAAGATTTCCAAGAGAGTCAAGGGATGACGAGGGGCCATAACTGAGGTTCCTGATGGGAACAGTGAAGGAAAACCTCAGGCAGATCTCCATGATCTTTGTAGCCTAACTCTACAACGCCAGAACTTCATTTTTAAACTGAATCAGACCTTAACTCAGGTAAAAAAGAGTTAAATAACTTCTAAAGGTTCCTTCTCGTCTTTAGAAGTTCATGGCTTCTATTTCATGGCTTGACTGTGGTTTTTAACAAATCACGTGTGCAAGAAGAATGTGTGCTGGCCAGCAGTCTTCAACGAGTCAGCAGCAAAGCTGGGCTAAAACCCAGTGCTCTCTCACCCTCCAGTCTGGGATGTCACCGGGCCCACCAGGTCGTTCACCTCCCTCCCCAACCAAAAACCGCTGAGGAGCCAGGGATGTGGAAAAACACTGATGCTGAAATCTCTCACTTGTTCTGGCCGATCCGGTGAGCTCTGGCAGCTGCCTGTAAGTCGTTCTGCGGATTGAAATCACTGTCAACAAAAATAACAGTATCTGCAGCTGTTAAGTTCATGCCCACTCCACCTGAAAACAATGCAAAAGGAATGTGATCAGCAGCAAGCTGGCTACGGGCTAGACCATAAAGGTGCAAGGCTACAGGGACGAGTAGTAAATTAAGATCAGACAAAACAATTGGCCTCACCTTTCAGACTAACACCCATCCCGAACTCCAGGACCTTGCAGTGGTTAACACTGCTGCCTGGGCTCCTATTGCCTGACTTGGGAAAACTTAACTATTGAAAGTAACAGAATGAGGGGAGCAGGGGCAAACAGTAAAAGTGCATACTGAAGTTAGTCCCAGGAAGCCAATTTACATCTCTTCCATTTAAAAATCTTGGTCTGTTTAGGGGCGCCTGGGTGGCACAGTCGGTTAAGCGTCCGACTTCAGCCAGGTCACGATCTCGCGGTCCGTGAGTTCGAGCCCCGCGTCAGGCTCTGGGCTGATGGCTCAGAGCCTGGAGCCTGTTTCCGATTCTGTGTCTCCCTCTCTCTCTGCCCCTCCCCCGTTCATGCTCTGTCTCTCTCTGTCCCAAAAATAAATAAACGTTGAAAAAAAAAAAATTTTTTAAATCTTGGTCTGTTTAGAATAGTCTGTGAAAGAGGACACACACTCTTTCAAAAGAAAACAGTTTTAAATATGCAAGGGGTCTTCTGCTGTGGACACTGCTAAGAGAGGAGTTAATATCCACTGCAGGTTATAGCTAAGGTAGCAAGATCCCTGATGCAAGCTAATGAGAGCAGGGGATGACATTTATTTATTACACTCCTCAGCAGAGCACGAAACTACCTCTCTCTGACTGGAGAAAACTTTAGAAAGTCTTTTCTGTATTTGTTTCCACATTAATCAAAGAGTGGGTAACAAAACCAGTCACAGGATAAGAACACTCCATGGGACAACTTTCTGATCTTTCTTCAGCATTGTAGGAAAAGGGATGAGGAGGCTTCTTGGATGATGAGAATTAATTAAGAGAACCATGAAAGCAAATTACAGCTTTGTCTTTGATTAATGTGGAAACAAGTACAAGAGGGACTCCCTCTTGCCAGGGTCGTTACAGCTCATTGCGGAGACAAGCAAGCCTGAAAGGGCTTGTTCCAACAGCTTGAATTAAGGACTAACTTTTGAGATGGGCTACCGACTGTAAGCTGGCTCTCAAGACAAGTCAGGCAGGAACATTCTAATTAAAGCCTTCATATAAAATTAAAGCTGGAATAAAGACATAATAAAGACTGATTACTGAGAGATGCTAAATTAGACCTTATAATAATGCCAGCTATGTTTGTGCTGTGCTTACTACGTGCCAAGCAATGTTCTAAGCGCTTTATGTATACTGACTCCTTCAATCCTCACAACACCCCTATGAGTAGTTTACTATTATTACCCTCATTTTATAGACAGAAGAGCAGAGAAGTCCAGGGACTCAGCAGAGATCACACAGCCAGGAAATGAGAGAGGCAGGAGTCAGTCCCACACAGTCTGGCTCCAGAGCCTTCGCTTTCACCCACTACGCCAGAGAATCTCCCTGGCACTTATTTCATCACAGCGTGAGCCATAAAAGTTTTCTTCTTCTTGGGTTAACATCTGAGTTCAGCGCTTCCTCATTAAATTAAGGGGTGATGTTTTACAAATAAGCTATTCTCCATTCTTGTTTGGAACATCTCACGAGCTACCACTGCCACCCGGTGGCAACATGATTCAATCACAGAACTATTTGAAAGTTGGAGGGAAACCTGTTAAATAAATAACCCTGCTAATTTACAGCTAAAAAGTGATAGCAAATGTGATCATCATTGTTTGGAAAAGGCTCATGTCCAGGATTGCTTCCATTCTTAAAAGATTACTCTGTTTTGACTGATTCTAGTACTCCAAGGAGCTTACTCTTTCTTCCTAATTTTAGACCTTCAAACGTGATGCCACTCTCGGAATATGAAGATGACAAAATCATTACAGCAGAAGGAGAGCTGTTTTCCCAACACTGAAGATGCATTTGCCCTGATCCTTCCAGCTTCTCCTAAGACCACCCCAGAGACAACTGAGGACGTGAATAAATGGCTGATGAAGGGTGCAGTCTATGACACTGGAAGCGAGTGAAGCCAAACGAATCAGATTATATCTTTGTAGTACAGAGATGAGACACACACAGGTGAGAAAATCTCCTTATGGTCAGGGATTCTATTTAACACGTCTTTTATGCACCCTCACCATACCAGACACTTAAATACTTTTTAAGATAGAACTCTCTCTTTAGAAAGATGTTGAGGTCTCTTTAATAGAGGACACACATCCCCCTAATGTTCTTGCATCCATTCCATTAAGATTCAGGTCTACAAAAACTAAGATAATGAAACTAAGATTCTAGAAGTTCAACACTAAGGTCTGCATGCTCCATGACATAAGAATAATTTCATCTCCATGAACAGATTTCAAACAACTGAAGAGTGTATAAAAGCACTACAAATGTCATATAAAAATATTTATGACTTAAGTCACATTAAAAATAATTCCAAAGAGGTGGCAATTTCATTAGGATCACAACTTTTTAAAAAGCTAGACTTGATTAAGCTTTCACAGCACTATTCCAGACTATGTAAGGAGGAGGGATAACTAGCAGACAGGTTGTTATCTCACTTCCCAAATTCATAGCTGGGAAGGAGAGCGGTCTCTACTGAATGTGAATTACAGACATCTTACAGGACAACCCAGCTCAGTGGTCAAAGCAGGTTAAAATTACTTTCCAACAATCCCTGGTTTCAGCCTTACTTGGCAGCTTAGAAAACTTGGACAGGAAAGAACCCCATGCTAGGAGCCCAGTACTTCGATACACTTACAACAAATCCCTCAATTCCCCTGTTTTACGCTCCTCCTTAATGACCTCACCTTTCAGAGAATTAAGGAAAAACATGCTAATGGCCAGGATGTAAAAGTACTGTATCTCCCCTTATTTGTCTGCTTTTGTCAATGGTTATGTGGCCTACCTGCCCTGGTACTCAGGAGAAAAATAAAAATAGGCTGCTGTCCAAAGTTCTTAATGGCCAAGTGTCTCTCTTCTCCTCTCACAGAACCATCCACGCGCTCATAGCTGTACCCTTCACAGAGAAAAAGAAAACAGAAATATAAACCCTTTTCACATATTCTTTGGGGAATAAAACATTGTCAGCTCAGAAGCAAATGCTAATTTTATCCCTTTCTGTATACAGGTATACCTCTACTTCAAGCAAATCCCATGGGAAAAATCTAAATTTAGGGGACATTTCATTGTTTTACAAAAGAATTCAACATAGGGGTGCCTGGATGGCTGTCGGTTAAGCATCTGACTTTGGCTCAGGTCATGATCTCACAGTTGGTGAGTTCGAGCCCCACAGTGGGCTCTGTGCTGCCAGCTCAGAGCCTAGAGCCTGCTTCGGATTCTGTGTCTTGCTCTTTCTCTGCCCCTCTCCTGCTCATGCTCTGTCTCTCTCTCAAAAATAAATAATAAAACATTTAAAAACAAAAGAACACAACATAACATAGCTCTCTGGGTTTTTGAAATACATGCAGTTGACGTATCTGACAGTCGTGGAGTTAACAGTCAATTCTGACTATCCCAACCAACCCTGAAGCACACTGTGAACCATGCTGCAGGGCAGTTTCCAATTGTGCCTCGACAGAGTTCTTAACTTATGCAAGCAGTAAGACAAGCACTTGGGAGTTGGTCAGTGAGCCTGCCCAATGGCCCAGCAGCTTCCCTTCAATGAAGCTACAGATTCTCCACCCATCACCACAGAACCCTGTCAAGAAGGGGAATCCTACTCTCAAGCGCTGTTTGTGAATCTAGAGATTCCTCAACATGCCTATGGCATTTCCTGACAAGTGTCCAATGGACCAGATATACTACAGTACTTGGAGGGCATCAAGTGGCTCTGAGAGACCTACTCTGAATTCATGTTTTAAATTTGTATGGTCTGAAGCTGATACTCCTTCACCACTGATCTCATGAACAATCAATGTTACAGCCTTTTCCCATCATCCCACATACATTTCTTTCAAAGTTTATTTATCCTGCTGGAGTGAGCACGAGCATGCAAGGGGAGGGGCAGAGAGAGAGGAAGAGAGAGAATCCCAAGCAGGCTCTATCAGTGCAGAGTCCGACACAGGGCTTGAATGCACAAACTGTGAGATAATGACCTAAGTCAAGATCAAGAGCCAGACACTTAACTAAGTCATCCAGAAGCCCTCCACAATAATTTTATTATATATTAAACAGGATACCCAGGTAATAACTTACATTCCCTATTGTTTATACAGAAAAAAAATTCCTTTCGCTTGGCTGATATGTGGAATCTCTATAATTTCATCTTCTCTACTGCTCCTGAACAAATGCTCAAATGTTGAGTTGAATGTTACAAGACACTGAAAGTTCTTTTTTAGCAAGCATTTTCAAATCACTCAACATTTCTGCAACTCACATTTCTTCCAGTACCCGTAATTTTAAATCACATCGCCAGTGGGAATGTGTGTGTTTATTTCTGCTCATGTGTCTCTACCCAGCTGTCAATCCTTGTGTGACACACCTCTCTCCTTACTTTCAATCTTCCTTTGGTTCAGGCTAATGTTCTTTCACTACTTTCCTCTGTAATATCCCCACACCCCAGATTACTCTTCATGGACCTGATGGACTGCTAAAAAGGCTTAAGCAACGTAATGGCCAAGGGATGTCACCTCTGTAGTCCATGTAGTCTTGGAGAATATCCAACATCTGGGTCATTTGGGAGAAAAGTAAAACTCGATGGCCCCTGGCAAGAAAGAGAAAAGGAAAGGCTGCCAACTCTAGGTATTTAAGGTGAGTTTCCCTCAGGTGAAACCTACCAAAGAATACAATTACCAAAGGGGAAATATAAATATCATAATCATTTACAGAGACTTCCTCAGACATGCTAAATGTTCCACATAAATAGCTCCACATGTAGTCATATCCTGCAGAGCACAAGTTCTCAAACTGGAGTGGGGATATTCCCAGGAGCAAATGTCAATGCACTAGAGGCTATAGAAAGTCCTAGTACAACCAAGAAACCTCTTTCTAGAATGTCAATTTACTAATGGAGAGAAAAATACACTTTCTTTTTAACAGAAAAATAAAGAAAGATATAGGAAGAATAAAATGCAAAATTCAAATGCACAAAAGCCCAAGTCAGAAACCCCAAAGAACTTGGGGTCAGCCATCCATAGCCATTCTCTCCTTGGGGAGTATAAAATCACTAGCCTCTCATCTCCAGCTATATTAGTTGAAAAGTCTGCAAAGTATCACTTTAGAGAAGCAAGGGGCAGGTGGCATCTCATATCCCCTACAATACATTAAAAAAACTTATTTACATACAGGGAGAAGAGAGGAAAGGAAAAGGAAAAATGAATTAAGTCAAGAATGAAGATGAGCCTACAGTCCTATGTTATCAGGTATTATTTAAGTTTTCATAAAGAAATACGGCACTATCAAAACAAGAGTCTCATTAGGAAAACTAATTTAATCTGAGCTTGCGATGCACATAAAGGAACAATTATGAAGAACCCTTTCAAGACTCTAGCCCCAAATACTTGGAAAGGACATTGAACTTGAAGCCAAGGGCCTCAATTCTAATCCCATCTCTGTCATTTGCTGGCTGTGTGACTTTAGACAAGTCATGACCACTCTGGGCCTGTTTTATCACCTGTGAAATGAAAAGGTTGGACAGAAGATGTTTATGGGTCCTCCTCTACCTCAGACACACTTATAGTAGATATATCACAGCCAATAAAATACAATAAGACATGCAATTATTTGATTTGCACATTCCTAATGTTGGGTGATTTCGCCAAATCTGAGATTTTGAGGTTAGTTCAGGCCCACTTGGGGCAGTTGTCCCATAGGGACAACTTAGAAACCCTTGGGAAGCTGGGCTTTTTCTAGACTCCTCTGTCCTACTGGGGACCAGAAGGATCAGGTAGAGGCTGGCTACCAGCCTACTGAACACTTAGCTGAACATTTTAAGGCTCCAGAAGTGACTTAGTCTTCTGCTACCCAATTCATGTCTCTGGGAAAGAATCCCCCAAGTTCGCCCTGAACCAAATGCCACAGGTTAACCAAAGTGAAGATTTACTAAGCCTTCATTAGGTGCCAATTAATGCAAGGTACCAGCAAGTAATTAAAAAAGAAATGCTTGATGTTATCTCTTTGTGGAACTAAACAATATAGCTAGAGTGATAAGATTAATACCAATTAACCAGACAACAGATTAAGGCAGTGCATTGCCAAGTGCTAGATTAGGATCCTAGGTGCTATAGGAATTCAGGAAAAGGAAGGATGATTATGGAGGGGATGGGGTGGGATGGGGATGGCTGTGGGTGTAGTTGGCGAGAAGATGGAACCAGAATCGGGGTCTTAAAAAAAAGGAAAACTGGAATTAGTCTCAAGAAATCAATGAGTTGTTCATTATTCTGGTTTTAAAAATCACCAGCTCAGAGCAGAAAATGTGAACCAACCACCTACCTGGAATACAGGAATGTCAGGAGCTTATCCAGTAGATGAAGTTTCCCACTGGCCTCGATCAGGTGGTCTCCAATTTCAAAAGGCTCTGGTTCCACACCTGAAAAATGTGTCCCCAGTCAGGGCAGACTCCTTGAGTAGAGAAGCCAAAGGCAAGGCTACAGCAAGAGGCCAAGCTCCTTCTGATAATGGGCCCAAGTCTCATCTCTCTTTAAGGCATTTTATAATTATGTGTTTGCATGATAATCCCAGTGCTGCTTAACATCACAGAGCCAATACCCCCAATATGACAAAAAATGTCCATTCAAGGAACAAGCCCACTCTTTAGGAAAAGGAGGCACAGGGACATGCTAAAGTCCAGAGAATTGAAAATTTGAGACTCTCGCTTGAGAAAACAAATCAAGAAATACAGCTTAGATGTATAAACTAGTAATTCTCAAGCTGGGGGATGGCAGTCAGAATAACCTAGAGGGTTTCTTTCAAAATCTACAAGTTCCCAATGCCCCCCTGCCTTAAAAAAAGATTCTGAAATGCACCTGATTAAGACTCTGCAATTCATAGTACTACCTGGCAAACACTCCCTTAAAAGAACTGCAGCAAACCCTCCACATTGGTCCTACCCATTCTAGGGCTCCCAAGGCCGCAAAAGTCCTGGAAGCGTCCCAAAGGCTACCTGTCAGAATGACTCAAAAAAGCCCTAGTCTGAATGAAAATGAAAATACTACATATTGAGATATGCGGTGTGTAGCTAAAACAACATTTAGAGGGAAATTTGCAGACATCTCTAAGGTACAGGGAAAGCAGCAAAGGAGGCTGAGAAGGAGTGGATACAGGCAAATGGAGAAGTAATAGAAAGCATTCCAAAAGCCAAAAGAAGAAAGTGTTTCAAGAAAGAAGTGATCAACTGTGTCAAAGGTTTTAAGAGGTTAATTAAAATGCGAATGGACAACCATTGAAGGTATCACCGGTAAACTTGCAAAGTTCAATGGTGATGATGAAAGGCTGGCCATGGAGTGGGTTTAAGACAACGGGACATCTAAACACGAAGACATGATCCTTAAATCCAGATGAGACAACCCATAAAACAACTGGCCTTGATTCTTCAAAACTGAAATTTCATGAAAGACCAAAAAAGAAAAAAAAAAAAAAAAAAAAAAAAAAAAAAAGCAAAGGAGATAGCCAAATATAATTCAGGATCTGTGGCTGGATTTGAATTTGAAAAGAAAAATCAAAGCCATGGGGAAGACATTAAGGGGACAAATGAAGAAAGTTGAATATGAACAGTATACTAAATTACACCAACATAGAAAAATTAGAAAGAAAATAGGGAGAACACTAGACAGTAAATATGGGCAATTCTTTTCAAGAATTTTGCTATGATGTTGGCCACAGAAATATTCATGAAAAGCAATGTGAGAAAAAAGGGCACTGTCTCACCATCAAACAAATACGGATGATCTACACACTTCCGAAGCTGGGACAAGACATTCTGAAGTTTAACTTTCTTTGCTGTCTCATTTTCAAATGCAGCTGTAAACAGATACACAGGGAGAAATGGACTTTTGAACAAAAACAAAAAAACTCAAAAACTCTACGTTTCCATAAATAACCTTATTTATTTCAGTATATATCTCTCAAACCTATAATAACCTCCTAAATTTCACTGAATTGCATTAAAAATTAGCAGCATATTGGGGCACCTGAGTGGCTCAGTCAGTTGAATATCCAACTCTTGATTTCAGTTCATGTCATGATCCCAGGGTCATGGGATCGAGCCTACATTGGGCTCTACTCTGACCATGGGGCATGCTTAAGATTTTCTCTCCCTCCCCCTCTGTCCCTCTCCCCAATGCGTGCATGCTCTCTCTAAAAAAAATGCAAAGCGACAGACTCCGTTTCCACTCCCAACTCCTCCCAGTGAATCTTATTCAACAAAAAAGGTGTGCAATATGTTAAATATGTGACAGGGTGGAAAGATGAAAGGTGTGACTGGCATACCTAGAATGTTTGCTTAACTAACTGCTACACAGTATGGACAATTGGGTGGGGGAAGAAAAGGAAATTTCACCAGTGCAACAACCAGTAAAGTCTGCGTTATAGTAAAGATACCCCGCACAGTTTCACTGCAGCTGACTGAACGATATTCAGAATACAAAATCCCATCCCATATTGCTATACGAAGCATGCGTGATGATAAAATATTCCCCTCCATGAAAATCACATCCTGAGTTTCTAAGCAGTCAAGTGCCCTCTGATTACCTAGGTCTTTCATCAGAATGGCCTTGTAGTATTTTTTCTGCAATGCTGACAGGCCATGGTATATCACCACCTCTGTCTTCTTGGGAAGCTCTGTAGCTACCTCGGCTTTCACTCGCCTCAGCAGAAATGGCTGCAAGAGCTTGTGTAGTTCATTTGCTGTGTAAGGAAAGAAACCAACAACACAAGAAGTGTAGGACAAAATTTTCATACCAATTCCACATGCTAGACCAGTCTTGTCATTTTTCATAATACAGGTGAGCCTTGAACAACGTGGGTTTGAACTACGCAGGTTGACTTAAGTGTAGATTTTTTTTTTCCCCCAACAAATACACTATGGTACTGTAAATGTATTTTCTCTTCCTTAGGATTTTCTTAACATTTCTTTCCTCTGGCTCACTTGATTGTACGAATACAACATACAACACATGTAATGCACAAAATATGTCTTAACTGTTTACATTATCGGTAAGGCATCCAGTCAACGGCAGGCTATTGGCAGTTAAATTTGGGAAGTCAAAAAGTTATAGCAGATTTTCAACCATGGGAGGGCAGTCAGCACCCTACCCCTGTACTGAAGGATCAACTGTGTTTCTTTCTTCACTGGGTTCTTTTTCCCATTTCCTTCTGAAACTATTCCTGGCTCTCAACTCAAGAACTAGGAACACTCAAAGAACTGGATTTTTATTAATAATCTCATTTGCATGGAGTTGTACTGTTTCCAGGATACTTCTGCACTTAATTTGATTGACTAGCATAAGGGTTTAGAAGTAAGTGTAGGACAAGGACTATTGTCCCCATTTTTATAGCTACGTTAAGCAAGTCTCTGCGAAATTAAGCACACTTATCCAAAGTCACACAGCTGGATGTTAATGTTGCATTCAAACTTAGTTCTTTCCACTTCAACGCCCCTGCTCCTTCCCCAGGGGTCATGAACTTCAAAAACTAGCCTGAGCTGGCATTCTGCTCCAAGTCGGGTTGCCAGGTACAGCAAACAAGATACAAGAATGCAGTGAAATATAAACTCCACATAAACAGCAGACACTTTTTTAATAGGAGTATGTCCCATGTAATATTTGACAGGCTGTCGTGTGTTTTATCTGGACCCTAAACATGGGGGCAACGAGAGCAGGCTTGCAGGATGGGCAATCTTCAGCTTGCAGGATGGGCAAGGTGTGAGAAGCCCTTCCAACTCCTACTCACCCAGGACATGCACACCCACTGGCAGGCCTGCCTAGCATTGGTGTTGAACACTCGTCCTGGGATAATACTACAGGGACAGAGAATTCTACGAGGCAGAGGGGCAAGGATGCAAGAGGCAGACCGCAACTGGCAGCTGTACAAACGAGGATGCTTCCTGCTTCACTCCCACCATGCATCCATCCCAGACTTCTGATTTTGGTGCACAGCGAACAGAAACACCAGTGCTGTGGAATGCTGAAGAGTAGTTCGGGACTCTGGCACCCCATATACTTTTCTGCCTCAGGAAATAGCATAGAAAGTTAACAGATTACAAAATTATAGAAATGACAGGTGAGGGGGAAAAAAGTCTGCAAACCAGCAGACACTTTCCATTTCTTCCAAAAATGACCCATGAAGCCCCGCTGTAGAATCACGTAACAAACAAATAAGAATCATGAATAGCAGACAACTGGGAACGACATGAGGGGATCTAGCACCACCTTAGTTTTGGGTGGCTCTTTCTCCCTAGAAGGTGTCGTCTGGTTATCAATTCTCTTTCTTTTCTATCTATAACCAGTGTCTATTATGCACCAGGCCAGTTTCTGGGCCCAGACCTCTTGGCATGATTTGTAGGAAGGGAACTTGCCTGACTCGGACTCTTTCTCGATATCCTGGTAACGCTGAACAAAATCTCCCACCTGCTCCTTGGGAAAGACATCAGGCTCCACAAAACTGAGGAGGGAGTAGAGCTCTTGGAGGCTATTCTGGATGGGAGTTCCGGTCAACAGGAGACTGAAGACTACTGAGAACTCAAATACATAAAATAAAAATTAAAAATCCATAACCTCGGAAAGCAAGAGGTTACCCATAAAAACCTTTACATGAGTTACCCATGAAAACCTTTACAGAGAGAGGCATGATTTAATGGGGTGACAATGAAGACATAAAATCAGAGGACTCAGGTTCAAGTTGTATGCCAGCTGTTTGATGGTAGGAATAATACCTCTTCAGTTTCAACTGTAAGAAGGAGATAATAATCCTGGGAAGGAGAAACTGTTACAAGGAGGTGAGTAAAATCACTATGTGAACTCTGAAGTACTACATGAATATTCAATATGATTATTATTGTTCAATCTTTGTGAGAATTCAAGCAGTATGTTACTACCCACATGGTGAGTCTATTGAGACTTCAGAAGCACATGGTATATACTCAAGAGTTTGAAAAAGCTATAGCATCAGGCCCACCACTACAAGCAGGAAGCAAAAAGATCTAGACTAAAAGAATGTCCTTTTGTAAAACGTTAGTGTATCACATCCAAAACATCAAGACTTCTGGATGTTTCTGAGCCTCATACAGCATAAAATGAAAGAAACTCTTTAAATTTTGAGCAGGTGATGAGAACACCAAGAGTAAGAGAATAATGAAATAAAAGGTTAGGAAAAACAGTAACAGATACTAGGTTAAGCAAAAGACAAGCTCTAAATTGACATTTATAAGAACTTATACCATTTGAGTTAAATAATGAAAGCCGTATCTTATATATTTCATTTAAAAAAATGAAATACAGTGTGTGTACATGTACATATATACCCTTATGTATATAGACATACTTATTAAATATAAAAATACAGTATATTTTGATTTCTAGAATAACAGTATGCATACTTATATGTTTAGGTGTTCATATGCACAGCAAAGGATATGGAAGCAGATATGTCAAATGTTAATGTATGCAGGGGAGTAAATTATTAATGGCTTTTATTTATTTTTTAATGTTTTTTTATTCATTTTTGAGATAGAGACAGAGCATGAGCAGGGGAGGGGCAGAGAGAGAGGGAGACACAGAAACTGAAGCAGACTCCAGGCTCTGAGCTATAAGCACACCCAACCAACTGAGCCACCCAGGCGCCCCTAACGGCTTTTATTTTTATTCTTGTGTTTCTGTATTTAGATTTGGGAAAGGGTCATAAGATGATACAGCTTTGTAGTAAGGTAACAAATGAAATGCAATTAAAACTGATTTGAGAATGTCATTATTATTTTTTTTTTTTTGCAATCTCTTTTATTTTTTTTCTTTTTAAATTGTCTAATCAATGTCCATCCATTCATGCCCGCTCTGCTTGTAGGACAATGTTTTCATAGTACTTCAAGTATGAGAACTGGTCAGAAATCAATGCTTCCAATAACCAACTCAAATTTTTATAATATGTGTTCACCAAGCAAACAGCTGGGGTGACCGAAAAAGATGAGGGCTGCCGGTCACTACAGTCAACTTAGACTGTCACATGAGCTCACGTACTTATTCAGAGTAGTGTCCATTTTATCACTGGGTGAAAAAAATCCGGAGCTGATCTTGTTGTATACAGTATTTTATAAACTTTTCTACATAATCTTCCACAGCAGCCTTACTCTGTCAAGGTACCGTACTTACTTTGTGAATGTACTTTGTAAACGTAAACGAGGCGTAGCATAAATTGTAGAACCAACTCCCTATGTTTCAATACAAACTGCTTCCAACTTTCACAAACAAGCTGAAAACAGTATTAGCCCACCTCTCAGCCCTATCAATAAATGCATTTCTCTCCAACCAACAAGTCGTCTGCGATTCAAACCTCACCTAAAAAGGAATGCTTAGATGACACACAAAATTTCCTCACATAATCTCTGAGCCTTAGTTTCCTTATGAACAAGGAAAGGCTCTGGGGCCAGCAATAGAACTTAGTTTCCCCACTCCAAACCTGGGGTTCCTTTACTACACCCGCTTCTCCTCTCGCATTATATTTTAGTAAACTGGCATGGTAGTTTATGATGCAGTGTCTTATAGAGTAAGGTGCCAGAATATGACAATCCTTTGGGAAAAAGATACTGTTAAGAGTCCCAAAATGAAGGCAAACACAGAGCAGAGTCAGCCCCACCAGGGGATAGCAATCTCTGAGACTGGACCAATAACAGTGACCATATCTTCATCAAAATATCAAAAACTCCAACTTTTAGCCATTAAATACAGAATTCAGACCTAAGACTTTCCTCTAAGTCACCTCTAATCTTATTATCTGATTGGTTATAGGACAGGGACCAAACTTCAGTGATGGTCACAGGAATTCACACATGCGGTCTCATGAATAAGCCTTTATGAGGTCAGCAAACAGAAAGGCACTTTTTACTCACAAGCTGTTCCACTGGCTCCTCAGAAAAGAGGGCAAGGCTAGGGCTACACTGACATTTCTCATTTCTCACTGTGCCAGAATGATGGCAAAGATCAAGAGAAGGGAAGGAGATCAAGGGTGTCACACTCAAAAGTATGACAAAGACAAGAGAGACTGCAGCTAATAGTCAATGGCATGCAATGGTCTCTTTATGACTCCATGTGAACTGTCAAATTTTTTAAGATGGTAAATGGGGGGAAGGGTACAATATGTCAGATATAACTGCTATTGCAGACAGAAGAGTTATAATAAGATTAATTTTAAAGAACTACCCCTTTGAAGAAGATCAAAAGAGAGCTGAAACATTTCTAAAACTACAATGTATTTTACTGGGATAGCATCTTATTACCTGATAATCAGATTTCAGTACACGTTATTTCCTGTGTAAAAGATGAGAGGAAGGAGCAGTGGGGCCATATAAGTACTACCTCTGTCACTCATGAAATGTTTATTTAGCCCTAGAGAAATCGGGACTGAAAAAAAAAATGTTTCAACTTAACTAACTCTACACAGGCCTAAAATAGTATTTTTCAAAAGGAGATTATACAAAAACTAAGACTATCCTGTGAGTTTACCTCTGAAAGTGTCTTATGCAGCAAGGAGCTTTGGTTTTTCAACCTGTGAGCTTCATCCACAACAAGAACACTCCAAGGGAAGCTGTGAGAGAAAAATCCAAGCTTTCAGTTTTGTGTAAAAACTCCAACATATATCTTATAGCCAAAAAGTCTTACCATAAAAATAACTATTGTTGGCAAGACTAATATTAAGCCCATTCTATTAGAAACACACTCAAGTTTCTTTCTTATCTGAAAGCCTGCCATGTACATGAGACAACATCTGGATAAGGCAGTAAATTTAAGGGAATTTTTTTCCCAAGACAGGAAAGACCTGTGCATAAAGGCAGAAAAGAAGGAGCTGGAGACAGAAAGCAAAAGGAAACATTTATGACCACCAACTATGTGCCAGACACTGTGCTTGGAGCTTTATGTCTGTTATTTAATCCAAAGGAATATGGTGAGTAGACATTATTGTGCTCATTTTACCAACAAGGAGACTAAAGCTCAGAAAGATTAGGTAACTAGGTCAAGGTCATAAAGCTAGAATGCAGTGGAGCTGAGATTTAAACCCAGAAGAAAAATTATGAGAAATTGGTGTCACAGTAGCTTAAAAAGCGTAATTTAAAAAAATGGGGAAGCAGTGAATAAGATCAAATGTTACAGACGTCCAGGAAGATACATCTGTTGGATATACTAGTATGGAGGTCTTTGGTGGCTACTTCCAAAGCACATTTTGTAGCATAGTAAATTACAACAACAATTTCTCAAGACCTGAGCCAAAATCAAGAGTCAGAGGATTAACTGACTGAGCCACCCAGGCGCCTCAAGATGTTTATTTTTTTTGAGATGCTCTTCAAAAGTCTCCACATGGGGCACCTAAGTGGCCCAGTCGGTTTAGTGTTGGACTCCTGATTTCAGCTTAGGTCATGATCTCGTGGTTCATGAAACTGAACTCAATATTAGGCTCCATGCTGACAGCACACAGAGCCTACTTCTGATTCTCTCTCTCTATCCCTCCCCCACTCGCTCTATCTCAAAATAAATAAAATTTTTTAAAGAGGGGCACCTGGGTGGCTCAGTCAGTTAAGCATCGGACTTCGGCTCAGATCATGGTATCATGGATCGTGGGTTTGAGTCCTGCATTGGGCTCTGTGCTCACAGCTCAAAGGCTGGAGCCTGCTTCGGATTCTGTGTCTCCCTCTTTCTCTCTGCCCCTTCTCCACTCACGCTCTCTCTCAAAAATAAACATTAAAAAAAAAAAAAATTAAAAGAAAAAGTCTCCACAACACCAAGTGGTACATTTGGATGTCTCTTTGCCATTATTAGCAATGTGGCCTCAGCTGAGTTACCTAATCTCTTGCTTTCTTCATTCAGAAGATCTATACTTGCCTACTAGGCTTTTCATGAAGGTCACCTAGGATACTTTAAGTAATCAAAAACATATATGCAACAGGGTGCCTGGCTGGTTCAGTTGATTAAGTGTCTGACTTCAGCTCAGGTCATGATCTCAGTTCATGAGTTCAAACCCCGCGTCGGGCTCTGTGCTGACAGCTTAGAGCCTGGAGCCTGCTTCAGATTCTGTGTCTCCCTTCTCTCTCTGCCCCTCCCCTGCTCACACTCTGTCTCTCTCTCAAAAATGAATGAACTTAAAAAAAAAAAAAAAAAAATTTATGTCCCAATTTTCTCGCCTTTTGAGACTTCCCACATCCTGCCTTGTACTATGAATATCTGTATAGTGCCTCTCCCTCTACTGGAGTCTATGTCCTCTTAGGGAGCTCTACAGTTTACTTTCCTGGCACTGCTGGTAACACCCAAACAGTGTCTTTCCAGAGAAGAGATCTTCAACAAATATTACGTTAGATACTAATTATAGAAAAAAGAAAAAGAGAGGGAAGCCTATTTTCTTCTTTAAAAAAAAAAAAAAAGTTTATTTATTTATTTAGAGAGAGAGCGTGCAGGGGAAGGAGAGAGAGAGGAGGGGAGAGAGAGAGAATCCCAAGCAGACTCCGCACCGTCAGCATAGAGTCCGATGCGGAGCTCAAAATCACGAACTTTGACATCATGACCTGAGCTGAAATCAAGAGTTGGACGCTCAACCGACTAAGCCACTCAGGCACCCCAAGCCTATTTTCTTCTTAAGAAGAGTAAGATAACATGCTTACTTAAAGGAAACTTATGGGTTGGAAGTCATGAAATCTATGACTGGGCCTTCAGTATCTCAAAATAAGATGAAAACAGAAATCCAACTCAGAAGAAGCTAGATGAGAACATTTAAAATATTGAAGCACTTTGAAAACAGAAGTTTCTCCCCACCTAACCACATCAAAACTACGCATGCTTTGGAGAATGAAACCCTGTCAATGTACCTTTTCTTATGTACCTAAAGTCTAGCTAGTGTTGAATTTACATTGTAACTGTAGTCTCAACCCTATACTGCAACACATCACCCATGGTATTAGGTGGTATGGAAGAATTAAATCTAAGCTTCCTATGCATCATGAGCTGATGTGAAAGCCTGAAAGCTAACTAATTAAAAGTATATTTAAAACTCCCTTCCTAAAAAGTTAATTTCATAGCACTGACTGCTACTTTAAGATACTTCCAGGAAAAGGCTCAAATAATTCACCTCCTATATTGCAGTAAAATCTCTAAATAGCAGTCCTAAAAGGTATCTGCGCAATCTGCAAAGAATCTAGTATTTATTAACCACCCATCACAGACACCTTATTTAATCCTCACAACAGCCATCCAAAGTAGAGATTATCCTCCTTTTACCAACAAAGAAGCTGAGGTTCACTAAGGTTAAGTAACCCAGGGACACACAGCTAATGAGTAAGGGCTAGACTGCAGGACTACTCTATGCCACACCAATCTGTAAGTAAGACTCATGGAAGACATACCAGGAAGATGTGCCAGACATGACATGAAACATAAAGTACTAAAACGTAAAGGAAAGATGTGACTCTCATGATATATTCAACAGTTTCTGAAGTACCGCAACATACTCACGATTTTAGAAATGATGAATCTTTCAAGCAAATCTGAAAAATTAAGGAAAAAGACACATTATAAAGGCTAGTATTAATACAACTGGTATTAATAAACTAGTTTCTTGTTAGCTAAATCTTATACTTTAGGAGAGTTAAGTCTTAATCATTCACTAAGTAAAAAAAAGTTGTGAGCATAACTTCTAAGTAGCACTATCTTGAAGAAAAACAAAACCTAGGCAGGAGTAAGTGGAAGGTCTTGCCTTCACTTTAAAACTAAAAACTTCAAATGAGACTGGAACTGAGTACCCTCTACTCTCGTCCTGCAGTAACAGGCAACCCCTCAGCCCACAAAACCCTCTCCCCTGCCTGCCTCCTCCTTCCTCCTATTCACTGGCCAACAGGCAGCTCAAATGCCACCCCCTTCACCGGGGCACCTTTGCTCTTGCCGCACCAGGAAAGAAGAGACATTCAGCAAATTTGGAACACAGTAGTCCTTCACTTCCTTTGGTCACAATCCCTCTCTGACAATCTAATGAAAGTAGACTTCTCTCCCAGAAAAATACATGCTCTCCAAAAAAACTAAACCTAATTCCAGTAGATTCTCCAACCTCTACGGTCCCAAGGTTAAGAGTTCTTGATAGAAATAAATTCAAACCTCATAGGTAGTTAGCAGCACATGAAAACGTGACTCTTGTTTCAGGTCTTGCTGTAGGTGGGTTCTCTCCTCCTTGTCACCTGCATATGTTACACAGGAAAGCCCTGGAGCAAATCTGGATCCAAGAAAAGAGGTAGATGAACACCAATGTACAGCCAAAGGGAAGGGTGTGCATATCTAGAAAATTACATTTCATGGAAGGATTACTGACATGCAGACTTCAAGATGTCCTGCAACCAGAAAGAGTCCTGAACTCTGAAATCTTATCTATGGTAACAGGTAAACCTATAGGTAAGTTTCTGTGTGAACAGACGGAAGGATCAGATGAACATCTACAAGGGCCTTGTGCTAATTCTAAAGAGAAAACTATTTTTTTCCATGTTGGTTACTTCCTATGTCACTGTGAAAAAGATAGTTTCTCCTTTAGTTCAGCAAAATTTACTGAGTACCATTCTGTGTTGTTACTGAGTAACAATAACACCCACTTAATCCTCCCCCCATCAGATTCTGTCTCTACCTTTATTGCTCAGGTCAGAGTATTCTGGAAGAAATAAAATCACTGCTTAGGACAATATGTTGCTTTATCACATTTCACTATCACCAGAAAAAAAAAATCATACTCAATGTAAAAAACAAAATTTCAGCTACATCTACTCTGTACCTCTCCATCTCTTCTGTCCAGTTGCTCAAAACAGACAAGGGGCAAAGAATCAGAAATGGTCCTTCGTCATTTAATCTTCCTGCCAAGTAAATGAAGAGAGCAATAGTCTGGAATACACAAAAAGAAGGCAATTTTTATAACATTTATTACTTTTCCGTGAGAAACAACTACAAAGTTCCCACAACCTTGTAGGGAACACAAACTCTTACAGAAGACTTGGTGTACAAAACAATAATGTACAATCTTCCACACAGTGGGAGAGTCATCCAATCCTAGAGTGAAATCCTTTAAGCGTAAATATAATTGCCAAAGAAATTCATGGTACTCAATTACATCAATAGTTAACAAGCAATGAAGCTCAGTATTTATGTAATTAACCCTGCAATGCAAAGGGGAAAAAATCAGGAAAGACAAACAGAAATAAATGAAAAAATACAAATAATGCACAAGATCAAGAACACTCCAAAAACCTAAGGCAAGGACTTCCAAGATGTGACTAAAGATGACCTACCACGAGGTGGCCTCCGCTGCTTGCCACACTCTCCTGAGGGAGGATGCCTTCCTTCCTAACTCCCTCCCTCCTTTCCCTAATGTTTGCCGTCCTTCCATGTGCATTTATAGAGCACCTTCTATTTGCTAGCACTGTTTTAAGTTCTGGAATATAACACTGAACCAAACAGACAAAACTCCTAGCTCTCTCGGAACATATGTTCTACTGAGGAAAACAAACAATAAATAATTCATAAGCTTAAGTAGGCCTAAAAAACAAAAATCTTTGTAAAGCCAAATAGGCACATTTTAGGATAAGGCTGTACACACAGCCTTTAAAAGTTTCTTTAAAAGGTTACTATAGGGGCACCTGGGTGGCTTAGTCGGTTAAGCATTCAACTTCAGCTCAGGTCATGATCTCAAGGTTCATGGGTTTGAGCCCTGGGTTGGGCTCTGTGCTGACAGCTCAAAGCCTGGAGCCTGCTTCAAATTCTGTGTCTCCCTCTCTCTCTGGCCCTCCCCAACTTGCGCTCTGTCTCTCTCGCTCTCTCTCAAAAATAAATAAATATTTTTTAAAAAACTTTTATAGGGGGGCGCCTGGGTGGCTCAGTCGGTTAAGCGTCCGACTTCAGCTCAGGTCACGATCTCATGGTCCGTGAGTTCGAGCCCCGCATCGGGCTCTGGGCTGACAGCTCAGAGCCTGGAGCCTGCTTCCGATTCTGTGTCTCCCTCTCTCTCTGCCCCTCCCCCATTCATGCTCTGTCTCTCTCTGTCTCAAATAAATAAACGTTAAAAAAAAAAAAAAAACTTTTATAGGAATGCAAGCTGGTGCAGCCACTCTGGAAAACAGTATGGAGGTTCCTCAAAAAACTAAAAATAGAACTACCCTACAACCCAGCAATTGCACTACTAGGCATTAATCCATGGGATACAGGTGTGCTGTTTCGAAGGGACACAGCAGCACTAACAATAGCCAAAGTATGGAAAGAGCCCAAATGTCCATCGATGGATGAATGGATAAAGAAGATGTGGTATATATATACAATTGAGTATTACTCGGCAATCAAAAAGAATGAAATCTTGCCATTTGCAACTATGTGGAGGGTATTATGCTAAGTGAAATTAGTCAGAGAAAGACAAAAATCATATGACTTCACTCATATGAGGACTTTAAGATACAAAACAGATGAACATAAGGGAAGGGAAGCAAAAATAGTATAAAAATAGTATAAAAACAGGGAGGGGGACAAAACATAAGAGACTCATGAATATGGAGAACAAACTGAGGGTTACTGGAGGGGTTGTGGGAGAGGGGATGGGCTGAATGGGTAAGGGGCACTAAGGAATCCACTCCTGAAATCATTGTTGCACTATATGCTAACTAATTTGGATGTAAATTTTAAAAAATAAAAAATAAAATTAAAAAAAAGTTTATTAAAAATAATAAATAAATAAATAAATAAATAAATGTCTGCTGTGATATACAGAGAAAATACATTTTTGCTTTTATAAAGCAGAATGTTTAAGGAGCCCATTCCCAAATGCTGAACCATTTCTGTGAAAATCTATCCTAAAGATACAATCCAAAATCCTGAAAAGGTTATATGCCCAAGGATGTTCACAGTAAGGTTAATTTAAGTAGCACAAAAGGAGGAGAAGTGGTCATTCCTCATCTACAGAATATTTAAGTAAATTATGAATTCTCTTGATGAAGTATTATGTAGCCAGCAGAAAATGACTGTGAAGAATATAATCAAATGGGTAACTACAATGACAGTGTTAGATTAATAAAATACAAACTATAGGGGCTGCTGGGTGGCTCAGTCAGTTAAGTGTCAGACTCTTGATCTCAGCTCAGGTCTTGATCTCAGGGTCATGACTTCAGGCCCTGCACTGGGCTCCACGACCAGCATGGAGCCTACTTAAAACAAACAAGCAAACAAATGATATGCTCACTATAATGTCAGCCATTTCAGATACCTTGCTGCCCACGGTTATGGTTAGAGTGTTGTGGTTAGAGGGTGGCAATTACTTTTTAACTGAGATTACATTAATTTTACAATGGAAATCATTTCCTTTTTTAACTATCCATTGCTTCGCAGCCCAGACTGTGCCAGAGCAATCACCAAATTAAGTACTTACTAGAAGAAAATCATTCTGTTCAGCTTTCACGGAGGTTACTATTGAGAGAAAACTTATCTTTTGTTACCATAAACCAGATATATCTACAAAATTTGGATTCATTAGTGAATTCTACCAAACATTTAAAGAAGAAACAATACCAATTCTACACAAATTCTTTTAGAAAACTCAAGAGGACAGAATATTTCTCAGTTCATTCTATGAGCCCATCTTTTTTACCACAACGCTAAAACCAAAGACATTATAAGAAAAGGAAACTAGAGACAAATATCCTTCATGAACACAAATGTGAAAATTCTAAACAAAATTTTAGCAAGATGATAGAATGTTTTTAGGGCACTTCAAGTAGAGCTGTATGAACACTCTGGAGAAAGGCAAAGGACAAGTGGAATTTGCTGGCTCTGAATGAAGTCAGGGGGTTCAATGCGGGAAGCAAAGGAGACTGCAGGTGGGGGGGCTCTGTACACGACCCAAGTGTCTCTCTTTTTTTTTTTAATTTTTTTTTAATGTTTATTATTTGAGAGAGAGAGAGAGACAGAGAGCAAGCAGGGAAGGGGCAGAGAGACAGGGAGACACAGAATCAGAAGCAGGCTCCAGGCTGAGATGCCAGCACAGAGCCCAACGCGGGGCTAGAACCCACAGACCATGAGATCATGACCTGAGCCAAAGTCAGCCGCCTAACTGACTATTCCACCCAGACGCCCCACGACCCAAGTGTCTCGTCAGAAGACTGGCTCCCAGAGACATCCAGAAAACTTACCTTTGTTCTAGTTCTACAGCTCTCAGTTCAGGAACACACTAGAACCCAATTTATTTGCCTGAGAAACCTGAGAGTGACAAATGACATCCTTGAGGGTACCATACTCACAGGTCATTTTTTATTCTGAAGAGTGCCAAGATCAATGAGCTACACCTGGCTTAGATAAAGTAGTCTCCCACACACAGTCACACACAATGTGCAGGGCTATGTGCCAAACTGCTCCAACTGGACTGTTTATGTATGGAGGGTCAGGCTTGCAGGGGCCAGTTGAACTTCTAAAAGGACAATGAGACCTTCACTCATTCTATGTGTTTACTGGCAAAAACCTTTTTGGTATGGGGAAACTTACACTTCCATAGTTTCTGATCAAGTGGCCTCTGCTGTATATCCTGACTGCACTGACTTTCTTTGGTATTCTATAGATAAGTAAACCTTGTGTGACTAACCGAAGGGATGTCCGTATCTGAACTTTCAATCAATCCAACCCTACCACTGACATCTGTCAACACAGGGCTGTGCTGGTGATCATCCTACCAGAATAATTGATCTCAACACACCGTCTGCTTATCAACGCTCAAGGAGGCCACATCTCGTTCTCCAGGTCTCTAAACTAGGTCCTACCACTAGATGGCCCAGGCATTCTGGAACACAGGATACTTCCTCTGAACTTCCCTAGCATGGCACAGAAATGAGAAGTAGCTCTACCACCCGTTAAGGAAAAGAGACAAATGTTAGAAGTAATCCCATTAACTAGAGAGAAGTATTTACTACAAAGGAGGACAGAGTCAATTTGATCCCTGGGACAGGTATATTTGATTTACATAGAGAAAAACCTTGCCCATTAATTGCAATCCAATGTCAAGGTTAGATAAGCATAGTGACAGTTCAAAACCATCCTCGTAACTAGAAAAGTCAATACCAAGGACATGATCTCTTAACAAAGGTTCAGGCATTTCACCTCCTAATATAAAAACACTTACTAGTAGTGTTTTTATGTAGTAACATACCTGGCAGGTATGTTATGTAGTTTTATGTAGTAACATACCTGGCAGGTCTTACCCAGGCCCATCTCATCTCCCAGGATGCAGCCATTCTGACAATGGAAGCACTGGGCTAGCCAGTTGACCCCCTCCAGTTGATAAGAACGTAGGTGAATCCCTAGAAATAAAAAATACAGCAAGTCTGAAGAGCAGACATTTCAGCACACACACAAGCTAAGCTATCTCCTAAAGACTTCAACTAAACAACACCATAGCTATATCCTTTGCTCGGAAGTCATAGAAATATAAACATTTGCTGACTTCCAAATGACTTTTCTTCCCCCCAAATGGCTTTTTGAGCAGACTCAGTCACTGTTACATTTGAAGACCTAAACAGCCTGTCAGTGTCACGGGATGCACTTGACAGATGAAGAAGTCAACCTGGGAGCTGGCCTGTATGGTGCCTAGCTCTCATGCCAGTGTCCATTCTAGGAAAGAGGCATTACTAATGCAACATAACTACAAACAACAACACATGGAGGGTACATGTGTCTGTCTGCTTAATTGCAACCATTTAAATTTGCTATCTGTGCTGAAGGGAAAACTCAAGACAGGACAGGATTAAATTTTGTTTCAGCAGAGGAGGAGCACTTAAGAACCGAAATGATGTTGCATATAGAATGTTTAACAGTGCACAAGGACAGCAGAAGATATCTGAAATCCACATGGAGCCACATTTCTCTCTCCTTTAAGAAAAAAAAATCCAATTTCAGACAATAACCATATCTAGGGGAAAGGGAAGACCCCAAACATACTATTAACAAGAACATAACTTTCTGGTTTGAACTAATAACCTTTAAAAATAAAGTAGATGGTATATAATAATTGTAGAATATTAAAAAAAAATGAACAAGCTATTTTTATTAAGCACTTCCTAAATACCAGGAAGAGCAGTGAACACTTTACATAAACGGTCTCATTTAATATCTACCACAATGTCATGCACTAGGTATTATCCCCATTTGTAGGCAAATTCAGATAACTGGGGTTCCAGTTCAAGATGGCAATGTGGGGGTGGTGATGAAGGGATGGGCAAAATGGGTGAAGGGGAGTGGGAGATACAGGCTTCCAGCTGTAGACAACATAGGAATACAGTCAATGATATTTTAATAGCATTAAGTGGTAACAGACAGTAGCTACATTTGCGGTGAGCATAGCATAACATATAGATGCTGAATTGCTATGTCGTACACCTGAAACTAACGTAACATTGCATGTCAACTATACTCAAATTAAAAATAAACAAAATTAGAGACAAGATAAAATAAAATAGGATAAAATAAAATAAAATAAAAGTTTTAAAAATACAGCAACGTAGGAAGATCCTGAACTCACTTCCTCCCATGGATACACCAAATCTACAGCCATATATGGAACCATTTCCTCTGAAAAAAACTTAAAAACTGGCAGTGACCTCTCCACCTTGGGCAAGAGAGGGAAACCACACTGCAGAGGGCAGGAAAAACTGAGACACAATCTCACCATAAACCCCACTCCAAGACAGGACCCACAATCGGGAGAGGGCCAAGGGGTGCCCACAGTGGGCACCCAACTCTCAATACCAGCACCTGAGAGACAAGCACCCAAAACATGTAGCTTTGAAAACCAATGGGGCTGGCATCCACAAAAATCCATAGGGTTGTAGGAAACTGAGGAACAACTCTAAAAGGACCCACACACAGACTCACCTACACAGAAGCAACCCTCTGAAAAGTGTGGACTTTATGTGAAAAAGACTCCCTTCCAAACTGTAAAGCACTGGTGTGGGGGCTGGGGCCTGCTGGGCACTCTCCAGGGGTGGAAGCCGGTGGCGCCATCTTCTTGCGCTCTCTCTGCCTTGCTATGCCATCTCTTTTTCTCTTTTCATTTCCCTTTTTCCTTTTCTCCTCCCACCCCCCCCCTTTTTTCTTTCTTCAGTGGGTGCCATCTTCACACTATCCCTCTGTGTGCTCCAGAACACCAGTATCTCCCAGATGGGAGCTTCTACAAACACTTGATGCCCTAGTTTTTAACCTCTGGTGCCCTGGTTTCTATAAATGCTACCCAGGGGATGCTCCTTGATTGCTGCCTCTGGAGGTGAGGAGGGCTTGTGTTGCTGGGTCCCATGGGACAGTAGCAATTGGGAAATTCTGTTCTTGGCAGACTACCACACCCAGGGCACTGAACAGATAGCAGACAAAACACACCCCCAGTCTTTCTGAGAAAGAGGCCTATTTGCTTGTCCGTGAGCTTTGGCCTGAATGGCAAACTTCTGGTTTGGTACACGTACAGGGGCCTACGGAGGTACTCTCCGGGAATGGAAGATGGTGGACGCCATCTTTGCACTTTCCCTCAGCCTCATTCCAATTCACCAGTATCTTCCAGAAAGGAGATTACACCCTTCCCTGGTGAGCCCTGAGTTTTGCAGCTGCTGCCAGGGCACACCTCTACACTGCCTAGCTCTGGTGACCAGCAGGGCTTATAGTCATGGCTTTACAGGACGTTAACAAATGAAGAAAGAGTTCTTAAACAGCTACCACCCCCAGGGCACAGCAAGAGCCAAGAGACCCAAGAGCTCAATCTTTCTATAAATGAGGCTTATTAGCTTCTAATTAAACACACACCTAAGAGCTAATTATAAGCCTTTCCTGAGACCTTGGAGGGAGGGCACCATCTTCACACTGTCCCTCTGCCACACTCCAGAGTGCCAGAATCTCTGCAGGGGAGCTCTTCCATGTCTGGTGCCTGCTTGTTACATCTGGTTTTTGTGATTGATACCCGTGCCCTGGTTTTTGTGATTGATACCCGTGACTGCCTGGCTCTGGTGGCTAGGGGGGCCTGCGTTCCGGGGTCCCACAGGTCTGTAACAACCAGAGAGATGGTTCTCGGCATGCTGCCACCCCCAGTGAACCAAACAGACTCCAGACTGAAACACCTGTCCGGGAACGTCAGCCTTCAGGCAGGCTTCAGCTTTCTCACGATCTAGAGGCTACGGAGATGTTCTACAGAGGACGTTCCGGGAACGTCAGCCTTAAGGCAGGCTTCAGCTTTCTCACGATCTAGAGGCTACGGAGGTGTTCTCAGGGAACGTAGGCCAGAGGGTGCCAGCTTTGCACTCTCACTCTGCCTTCTTGCCACAGCTTGCCAGTGTCTCCCAGAAAGGTGCTTATACACTTGTCTGGAACCCCAATTTTGTCACTGCTGACCAACTTTTTAAGGGGTCACCTTACAATTGCCTGGCTTTAGAGGCAGTGGGGCTTTTGCTTGCAGTCCCATGGGACTGTATATATATATATTTGCATTCTTTAAAAGCTGTAAGGGTCTGGCTTCTGATCAGCCTGAATCTAAATGCTAAGATCCTCACCTTTGGGAAACGGACTGGTCTCAGCACACCCTCCACTAATGGGAACTATTAAAAATAAAACAGGCTGCTTGGGTAATCACAAAGATCTAAGAGATAACCAAGAGCTTAACAGGGTTGAAAGTCAGTTTTATTACCTACTTTATCACCTACACAAAACCAACCCTTCAAGACTGGGAGAGGTGTTTGTTTCATCATACACATAGAAACCAACACACAGAGGGGTGCCTGGGTGGCTCAGGGGGTTAAGCATCCAATCGGCTCAGGTCATGATCTCATGGTTCGTGAATTCGAGCACCACATCAGGCTCTGTGCTGACAGCTCTGAGCCTGGGGCCTGCTTTGGATTCTGTGTCTCCCTCTCTAAGCCCCTCTCCCGCTTGTGTGGGTACACTTGCGTGCTCTCGCGCTCTCTCTCTCTCTAAAAAGTAAATAAACAACAAAAAAAGAAACCAATACAGAGTGAGAGTCAAAAGCACAATGAGGATGAATATGTTCCAAACAAAAAACAGATAAACCTTGGGGAAAAATTTCAAGGAAATCGAGTTAAGTAATTTACCTGACAAAGAGTTCAAAGTAACCATCATAAAGGCACTCATCAAATTCAGGAGAAGAGTGGATGAACTACATGAGAACTTCAACAAAGAAACAGAAAATATGAGTTCCAAACAGAACTCAGAGAGCTGAAGAACACAATAACCGAAAGAAAAAAAACCACAGAAAACAAAACAAACCCAACAACAGAGTTCAACGGCAGACTAGATGAAGCAAAGAAAAGATCTGTGAACCTAAAGACAGAATAGAGGAACTGACCCAAACAGAATAGCACAAAAATTTTTTTAAAAATGAAGATAGCTTAAAGGGACCTCTGGGACAACATGAAACACACTAACATTCACATGATAGAAGTCCCCGAAGGAGAAGAGAAAAGGAGGGAGAAAACTCATTTGAAGGGATAATGGCTGGAAACTTCCCTAACCTAGGGAAGGAAAAAAACAAACAAACATCCAAAACAAACTTCCAATATGGAAGTCCAAATTGTTCCAAATAAGATGAATCCAAAGAGACCCACAACAAATACATTATAATTAAAATGTCAAGAGCTAAGACAAAAAGAAAATATTAAAGACAGCAAGAGAAAAAAATTTGATATGTATGCAGGAACTCTCATAAGACAATCAGCAGATTTATCAGTAGAAACTTTGCAGGCCAGAAGGGAGTAGCACAATATATTCAAAGTGCTGAAAGAAAAAAAATTTCCAAACAAGAGTACTCTACCCAGCAAGGTTATCATTCAGAATTGCAGAAAAACAGAATTTTCCAGGCAACCAAAGCCAAAGGAGTTCATCACCTCTAAACCAGCCTTACAAGAAATGTTAAAGGGCCTTCTTTGGGTTGAAAAGAAAGGCACTAATTAGTAACAAGAAAACATATAAAAGTATAAATCTCACTGGTAAAGGTAAATATATGCTAAAGGGAGAGGATTAATCACTTATAACAATAGTAGGAAGGTTAAAAGACAAAAATAGTAAAAATAAATGTAACTACAATAATTAAGTTACCCAAAAGATAAAAAGTTGTAAAATGTGACATGAAAAGCATAAAACACACTGGTGCAGGAAGAGTAAATATGTAGAGTTTTACAATGAGTTCAAAATTAAGTTGTTATCAGCTTAAAACACAGTTATAAATATATATTGTTATATGTAAGCCTCATGGTAACCACAAAACAAAAACCTGTAATAGATACACAACAGATAATAAAAAAGGAACCCAAGCATACTGCTATAGAAAGTCATCAAACCACAAAGGAAGAACAAGAGAGAGGAGGGAACAAAGGAACTACAAAACCACCAGAAGACAATGAACAAAACTGAGATAAGCACATACCTATCAATAATTAATAAACGTTTTTTAACGTTTATTTTTGAGACAGAGTGCACATGTGCACACATAGAGGAGAGGCAGAGAGACAGGGAGACAGAGGAGCCAAAGCAGGCTCCCCATTGTCAGCACAGAGCCTGATATGGGGCTCAGACCCACAAACCGTGAGATCATGACCTGAGCCAAAGTCGGGACACTTAACCAACTGAGCCACCCTGGCACCCCAATAATCACTTTAGATGTTAAAAGACTAAATTCTCCAGTCAAAAGACAGAGTGGCTAAATGGATTAAAAAAACAAGACCAATCTATATTCTGCCTACAAGAGACTCACATCAGACCAAAGGATATAAACAAACTGAAAGTAAAGGGATGGAAAAAGATATTCCATGCAAATGGAAATCAAAAGAAATTGAGGGCAGCTATACTTATATCAGACAAAATAAACTTTGAAACAAAATCTGTAATAATAGACAGAGAAGGGTATTACCTAATGATAAAGGGGTCAATCCAACAAGAGGATAGGCCATTTGTAAAAATTTATGTACCCATAATAGGAATACCTACATATATAAAGTAAATATTAACAGGCCTAAAAGGAGAATGTAATAGTAGTTAGAAATACAATAACAGTAAAAGACAGTAATACAGTATCAGTAAGAGATTCTAATAACCCTATTTACATTAATGGTTAGGTCATCCAGACAAAAAATCAAAAAATTAGTAAGCTTTAAATGACACATTATATCAGATGGACTTAACAGATGTATATAGAACATTCCATCCAAAAGCAACAGAATGCACAGTCTTCTCAAGTGCACATGGAACATTCTCCATTATAAATCATATGTTAGGCCACAATACAAGTCTCAAATTAAGATTGAAGTCATATCATCTTTTCTTTTTTTTAAAGTGGATTTTTTTTTTTTAACGTTTATTTTTGAGACAGAGAGAGACAGAGCATGAATGGGGGAGGGTCAGAGAGAGAGGGAGACACAGAATCCGAAACAGGCTTCAGGCTCTGAGCTGTCAGCACAGAGCCCGACGCGGGGCTCGAACTCACGGACTGTGAGATCATGACCTGAGCTGAAGTCGGACGCTTAACCAACTGAGCCACCCAGGCGCCCCATATCATCTTTTCTGATGACAATGGTATGAAACTAGAAATCAATTACAAGAAGAAAATTGGAAAATTCACAAATGTGATTAAACAACATGCTACTGAATAACGAGTCAATGAAAAAAAATCAAAAGCAAAGTGAAAAAACACCTTTAGACAGATGAAAATGTAAAAATACAACATATAAAAACTTATGAGATTCAGCAAGAGTGGTTCTAAGAGGGAAGTTCATAGAGATAAATGTCTAATTCAAGAAACAAGAAAAATCTCACATAACCTAACGTCTCACCTCAAGGAACAAGAAAAACAGGAACAAATGAAGCTCAAGTTAGTAGAAGGAAGGAAGTAACAAAGATCAGAGCAGAAATAAATGAAATACAGACTAAAAAGACAATAGAAACAGATCAATGAAACTAAGAGCTGGTTCTCTGAAGAGATAAACAATATTGGCAACCCTTAAGCTAGACACACCAAGGATAAAAAGGAATTCAAATAAATACAATCAGAAATGAAAAGAGGAGACATTACAACTGATTCCCCAGAAACACAAATGAGCATAAGAGACTACTGTCAACAATTATACACCAATAAACTGGACAAACTAAAAGAAATCAATATTTTTAGAAATGACCCTCCAAGAATGAATCATGAAGAAACAGAAAATCTGAATAGACGAGTAAGCAATTACTAGTGAGGAGATTGAATCAGTAATCAAAAACTTGTCCCTCCCAAAAAAAAGTCCAGGACCAAATGGCTTCACTGGTAAATTTTACTAAACTTTCAAAGAAGAATTAATACCAATTCTTTTCAAAGTCTCCAAAAAAAAAAGAAAAGGGGGTAACACTCTCAAACTGTTTTTACCAGTTCAATATTACCCTGATACCAAAACCAGACAAGCACACAAGAAAATTATAGGTCAACGTCCCTGAAGAGCATAGCTGCAAAAACCTCAACAAAGTATTAGAAAACTGAATTCAACAATGTATTAAAAGGATCATACACCATGATCAAGTGGGATTTATTCCTGGGATAAAAGGATAAACACCCACAAATTAATCAATTTGATACACCACATTAAGAAAATGAAGGATAGGGGCGCCTGGGTGGCTCAGTCAGTTGAGCGTCTGACTTTGGTTCAAGTCATGATCTCAAGGCTCGTGAGTTCGAGCCCCGCCTCAGGCTCTGTGCTGACAGCTCAGAGCCTGGAGCCTGCTTCAGATTCTGTCTCCCTCTCTCTCTCTCTGCCCCTCCCCTGCTCATGATTGCTCTCTCTCTCTCTCTCTCTCTCTCTCTCAAAATAAACATTTTAAAAAATGAAGGATAAAAAATAAATAAACGTTAAAAAAAATGAAGGATAAATGAAGGATCATCTCCTAGAGGCAGAAAAACATTTGGCAAAAACCAACACCCAATTATGATAAAAACTCTACACAAAGTGGGTATAGAGGGAATATACCTCAACATAAGAAAGGCCATATATGACAAGCCCACAGCAAACATATTCAATGGTGAAAAGCTAAAAGCTTTTCCTCTAAGATCAGGAACAAGACAAAGACAAAGTGACTCTTGTCACTTTTATTCAACACAGTATTGGAAGCCCTAGCCACAATAATTAGGCAAGAAAAAAAAGGCATCCAAATCAGAAAGGAAGAAGTAGAAGTGTCACTATTTGCAGATAACATATTATAGACAGAAAACCCTAAAGATGCCCCCAAAAAACTATTAAAATAAATTAATTCAGTACAGTTGTAGGATACAAAATCAACACACAGAAATCTGTTGCATTTCTATACACTTATAACAAACTATCGGAGAAATTAAAAAAACAATTCTATTTTATCCGCTCCCAGCCTGTACTTTTGGGATTTTTAATGGAAGCTTCATCATGCATGCATCATCAATCATTAACTTCATTTTCAGCCGTTTTCCCTTCCCAAGAGAATGGGGGATGGAGCTGGCAATTCCAAGCTTCTAATTATGGCTTGGCCTTTCTTGTGACCAGTCCCCACCCAAGAGCCATCCAGAAACCTATACAGAGTCACTTCATTAGAAAAAAAGATAATCCGGGGGCGCCTGGGTGGCGCAGTCGGTTAAGCGTCCGACTTCAGCCAGGTCACGATCTCGCGGTCCGTGAGTTCGAGCCCCGCATCAGGCTCTGGGCTGATGGCTCAGAGCCTGGAGCCTGTTTCCGATTCTGTGTCTCCCTCTCTCTCTGCCCCTCCCCCGTTCATGCTCTGTCTCTCTCTGTCCCAAAAATAAAGAAACGTTGAAAAAAAAAAAAAAAAAAAAAAAAAAAAGAAAAAAAGATAATCCTATCACCCAAGAGTTTCAGGAGCCCTCTTCTGGGAATCAGGGGGCAGAGACAAAAATGTATTTTCCATTATCTCACAAGACCATTACTCTAACTGTCAGCTCCAGGACCCTACCCACCTCAGCCACAATCTATCCTAAAGTTAGGACGAGGCTCCAAGAGAAATGTTGAAAACCCAAATCCCTCCCAGGCCGTGGCTTCTCTCCTATCCCCTTTCCAAATCTCTCCACAGTCATCATGCACAATAGGACTACAAAGTCTGAGAAATGTAGTCTTTTGCTTTATAGCCTCCAGGACGTGGTAAGGCAGGCTTCGGATTGAAGAAATGCCCATCAGCTATATCCATCACAGAGTTGTTTGAATTCTCTTCCCACCTCTCAGGAGGCATACCTTGTTTTATTGTGCTTCACTTTACTGCCCTTCACAGATGCTATAGTTGGTTTGTTTATTTTTTATAAATTAAAGGTCTGTGGCAACCCTGAGTCAAGCAAGTCTATAAGCACCATTGTTCCAACAGGATTTGCTCACTTTGTGTCTCTGTGTCACATTTTGGTAATTTGACAATATTTCAAACTTTCTCGTTATTATTGTATTGGTTATGGTGAGGTGATCAGTGATTACAACTTACTTGAAAGCTCAGATGATGGTTAGCATTTTTCAGCAATAAAGTATTTTTTAATTAAGGTATGTACATTTGGGGATTTTTTTTTTTTTACATGTCATTACACACTTAATAGACTACAGTGTAGTATAAACATAACACGTATATGCACTAGGAAACAAAAAAATTCACTTGACTGGTTTATTGCAATATTCACTTTATTGCAGTGGTCTGGAACCAAATGAACCTGCAATATCTCTCAGGTGTGTCTGTAGTGGAAAAGCAGGGGGGAAAAAAGCAAGAATAGGTCTGCATATTCCAAAAACAAAGTTGTCCTAACATTCATGATCCAATGTATTTCGGGTTTCCAAAATTCACTGAAATGTATGGGATACATCTGTCACACTATTCAGGGTTAGAAGATAAACTAAAAATGTCTCACTGGGAAGAATGCTGCTGAACAAAATATTTGTTTCATCAGTTTTCAAAAAGTGGGTGATTAATTCTGTATTTTAAGGAAAAAAAAAAAGATAGTCAAGTTCCTTCCTAATAAATTTCTGGGGAAATAAAAATTTAAATATAAAGAAATCACAACTGTACTAGAATAAAAATATTAAGCCAACAACGATAAATTAATAGTAGTAAAGCCCCGTCTAAGCAGAACACTAAAGACAAAAATCATTTAGAAAAAGGCCGAAAGATTTGACTACAAAGAATTTTTAAACTTCACCAATGAAACACACACACATACACTTCAAAATCAAAAGACAAATAACAAGCTAGAAAACATATTTCCAATACATATGGCAAATATTTAATATTAATGCAAGAAAGATCCAACAAAGCAAAAGACAAACAGTTAAAAAATGGGCAAGGAGCATAAACAGACAAGGAACAAAAAGAAGACAAATATCCAAGTATCCATCAATATTAGGAAAGAAACATTAAATAACAAAACACCATTTTTAACTTCTCAAATCAGAAAATATCAGTGTTGGTAAAAATGTGGGAAAATGAGCAATAATTTTGCATACTCTTTGGCCTAGAAATGCTGCCTCAGAAGAATTAAAAATATTGGAGCATAATAAATACTTGGTTACAAAGACATTTATTAGTATTTATAACAGCAAAAAAAGTAAGAACCTAAATACCTACATATTATCTGGCTAAACTATGGCACATCTATCCATTCATTGGAAGATCTGTACCCACTAAATATGATATTGAAGAAAATGACTAAAAACACTAAATGATAATAAAAAAGTTGTTTCCAAAAAACATGCACACGAAACCCCATTTTTGCTCCTCTCCCTTGCTCCACACCCTGCCTCAGAAAAGGAGAAAAAATACGTACACACACAGATCAAGGGACTGGCAGGAAAATCGGTAACATATCAACAGTAATGAGACTATGGCAATTAATTTTTTTTTCTTTATGCAAAGAATATTACTCTAAATGTTTTATAGAGAATATGTACTACTTCTGTAATCAGAAGAAAAAATCACTAAGGATTTTTAACCAACTCACAAAAAACCATTTCGTAGAATAAAAATTCTAGTAAATAGAAATAGGAGTTTTAAGGGGCGCCTGGATGGCTCAGCGGGTTAGGTGTCCAACTCTTGATCTCGGCTCAGGTGACGATCTCACGGTATCTCACGGGATCTCACGGATGGTGGGATCAAGCCCCTGTGGTGACAGCGGCACAGCCTGCTTGGGATTCTCTGCCCAGCCCTCGTTCATGTCTGTGCTTTCTCTCAAGATAAATCAACTTTAAACACACACACATACACACTTTAAAAAAAAAGAAAATGGGAATTTCAAGTTAAAATATTTAATGATTATTCTTGTGACTATACCTGTTTTCTATCATTTTCTTCCCCTCCACTACCAATTTATCCATTGCCACCACTAAGTTTCCACCTATTTCCTTCCTCATTCACCAACTCATCTAAGCAAAGGTGCAACCACTTATCTTCTCGTTTTTACTAAAATAGTACACATCCATGTAGACATTTCTTCAGTATCAATGTGCATACTTAATCTAGCTTTCTCCCACAAATGTTATCAAAGCATCCTACCTTAAAAAAACATGTAAATTTCAGTCAGAATACCCATGTTAACACCAGTCCATAAATTCCTACTTAGGTTGGATACATACTCCTTATAGACACAGAGATACACATTCTTAAAGACTCAGGAAAGGAGGGGTCTTTTCTCTTTCCTGTCTGTATCCTACCCATTCATCTTCTATCCACCTCTCTTCTAAGCTGCACGTTGAACTGCCATGTTCTGTTTCACTCGGAGAACGAACAAAACCTCACACTTCCTTGGCATTTAGTACATAATAAGAGTTCAATAAATACTCTTTTGTACTTTTGGAAGCACTCACAGTCCCCAGTGTAGAAACTCTAGAAGGGGAGGGCCGTTGTATTTGTTCTGCTCATCTCTGTACCTAACACTTCACAGTATGTGGCTCTCAGCAGTACTCAATAAATGATTGAACGACTACACCACTGTTACTATTAGTCCAAGTTTCTATAATACAGTTAAAAAGCAGGCACTGTGTTCCCCATTTTCTAATTTTTAAAAATGAGGACTGGAGAGGTTAGGTGTTGAGTCAAGCGTAGCCAGGCTGGAAAATTAGGGACTGGGTCTTTCCATCCACAGGAGATGGCGCCACCCTCGCTGTCTGTAGACAAGTTTCGAGCTTCAAAGATTCTAGGGAAGGATTAGTATCAATAAAATACAATTATTGAGGTAAAGAGCTAAACTTTGTTGAGCTGCATATTTTAAAACAGAGCATTGGGGGAGAACTGGCCAACGGAGAATTATCAAAGAACTGCAGGGACACTGTAAACGAAAAAGAAAGCTGTAGCAAGGAAACCAATTCTGGTAGTTTTACAGGAGCAACTAATGAAATTCATCAGGACAGGCCTCCAAACCCACCAGAACAGAAACTTTAAACCCACATGCTTGGTGCGCCAGGACGGCCTCGGCTTCTTCAGAAAGAAAGGTCTTACCTTCGGGGCAGGGGTCTCACCGAGTTCCTCCTCCCCGGGGCCAGTGCCTCAGGGCGGCGGGCAGGCCTCACTTCCCTGCACGGAATCCCATTCATCGCGAGCCCTCCCGCCGACCCTCGGCTGCGCAGGCGGGGGCAATGGCCGCCTGGCCCCAGGCCGGGTTCCTCTGTGCCCAGCCCACTTCAGGCGGGAAGGGAAGCAGGTAAAGAACCCACAGGACCGCCCACCCGCGGAGCCGCAGGTCCACTCGGGCGCGGAGTCCCCGGCCCGGCAGAGGCGAGTCCCAACGAGCTGGCAAGCCCCGGAGGGAGTCGGCCCGGCGCCACTGACCTGTCAGGCCCCACTGCCTTAGGTCCTGCTCCTGCACCCGAGCCCGCGCCGCCTCAGCTCGGCTCCGGGTCTGAAGGGCCAGTAGGAACCCGGGCATATGGCCACTGCACGTCCCCGCTGCTGCACGCTCCATCCCGCCCAAGAGGGTCCGCCCCGCGCCCGGCGCCCCGCGCCCGCACGCTCAATCCAGCCCAGAGAGGCTCCGCCCTACGGCGCGCGCGCATCCTTCCCGACGCTCACCACCCCACCCCGGCGGGCAGCGGCCGCCAGAGGGCGCGTCCTGCGCTGAGTTGTGGCCAGAGCAGTGCTCGGAGTTAACCTTCAGGCTCAGTTCTGCCTGTTCCGGTTGTGCTCTGCCTGCTCTTGACTGGTGGGAAGCTCAGACAGTGCTCACCATTTTTTTTTTTTTTTTTTTGAGACAGAGAGAGACAGAGCATGAACGGGGGAGGGGCAGAGAGAGAGGGAGACACAGCATCGGAAACAGGCTCCAGGCTCTGAGCCGTCAGCAGAGAGCCCGACGCGGGGCTCGAACTCACGGACCGCGAGATCGTGACCTGAGCTGAAGTCGGACGCTTAACCAACTGAGCCACCCAGGCGCCCCTCACCATTCTTTTATTATCAACATTGACTCTGCGCCAGGTACATGCATAACTGCTGGGCTCTGGGATTACAGAATTCAATACTACATGGTCCTCGCCCTCCAGCGACTCACAGCAAGAATGTAAAGGATAATGTGCTCATTTCAGTTTGCACCAGGGATAAATTAGTTTGAGCCCTGAAATCCTTTTAATCTTCCATGTTGGCTGTCGATCAAAGTTAGGAAACTCTGTAGGAAATTAAAATCATGAAAATTGTCATTACCATTACCATTTCTCAAGTGAATTATGGGAAGCAAATTGAAGCAACGTGTAAGATTAGGGGTCACCATGACAACATCAGCTTTGAGTGGATTTGTGATGTCGTAATTTATAATTAAAAGTGTACCCCCTACAGGCGCCTGGGTGGCTCAGTCGGTTGAGCTTCCGACTTCGGCTCAGGTCATGATCTCACAGTTCATGAGTTCGAACCCCTCTTCGGGCTCTGTGCTGACAGCTCGGAGCCTGGAGCCTCCTTCGGATTCTGTGTCTCCCTCTCTCTCTGACCCTAACCCACTAGCATTCTGTCTCTGTCTCTCTCAAAAATAAATAAACATTAAAAAAATAAAACTAAGTCTTCATCTGTGTTTTAAAAAAAAAGTGTACCCTCGATACAAAAGTATAATAACCAAATAACTGCAGTTAATGATGCAGTTAGAGGTGCTGCCCTCAAGGTTTTACAAGTATTTAGTTTCTCATTTAACCCTTTCGGTAACCCTATAAATAGGCACTAGAATTGTTCCCACTTTAGATGAGGAAATCTTAAATAGGAACCACATTATTCTCTGGGTAATGTCATTAGGCTACCATTAGTCCCAAATTAGTCCCATTTAGGTTAACCTTGATGCTTCTATCTTCTGTAAACTCAGATCAAAGTTGCGCTCCCTCCCCCATATCACCCACCCTTAAAATAAAAGGGAGAAATTAGTTCTGAGCCACAAAAGAGATGACTTCGGGTTGATTTATTCATAAAAACCCAAAGCACTGTTATGTGTAGCAACTTTTGTGTGGAGTCATTCTCTAATATTGATTGAGCACCTACCATGTGTCAAGCACTCTTGGCACTGGAGATAGAGACCACTAATCTCACCTGCAGAACATTTAAGTAAAACATTTTAAACTTATATTTTAAATTAAGTGTATATTTTAAAAGGAAGAGACAGACAATAAGCAAATAAAAATCAGGTAGTTATCAATGTTAAGATGAAAGAGAGTCACATAATGGGGCTACACTGATTTCCTACTTGATGTTTTCTCAAAACCATACTTAGATTTGTATCCTTTCCTGGCTTCTCTGGAGGGGCTTCTGCCCCCTTGTGGTTGCTTATGAGTGATTTTCACATTCTAATCTCTATGTTTGACTTTCCTCTGCTCCAGGTTCTGTGGGGAGACTTATCCACTCAAGCAGCAATATCAACCACCTGCCACTCAAACAAAAGAGATTTATTATTCTTAACTTAAAATACATTTGTTTTAGCATAGTACCAGCAATAGGGTCCTAGCTATCAGCTAAAATTTCTGTTGGTAGATTGAGTCTGACATCTAAAATACAGCTAAGAAAGGTAGCTGAGAAACTCCACGTCAGCTAGTAAGATGACACCTATAAAAGTTTTACTCTAGACGGTCTATGAAAGGGGGTCTATAGAAGGGAGCAGAGCGGAAGTAGGGAGACCAGTTAGGAGACCATTGTGAGACAAGAGATAATAACTGTTGGACCAGCGTGGTGGCAATGGAGTGGTGAGTAATGGTCAGATACTAGATATATTGAAAAGGTAGAGTCCATAAGTACACAGATTGAGCATCTGAGAAAAGTCCAGGAATAAAGGATGATTTCAGGAATTTGGCCTGAGCAAATGGTAGAATGGAGTTTCCACTTATGGAGGGGGTAAGACAGAGTGAGGAGGTTTGAGCAACAAGAAGAATTCATTTTTTAATGTCAACTATACTTCAATTAAAAAAAAAAGAATTCATTTTTGGACACAGTAGCATGGAACTTCTCTGAGATATATCCAAGTAGAGATTTTGAATAATCAGATAGATTAGTCTGGAGTTCACAGGAGAGGATAGAACTGAATGTGTTAAAACAGAAGTCATCATTTTCAGATGGATCTTTTTTTTTTTTTAATGTTTATTTATTTATTTCTGAGAGACAGAGACCGAGCACGAACAGGGGAGGAGCAGAGAGAGAGGAAGACACAGAATCTGAAGACAGGCTCCAGGCTCTGAGCTGTCAGCACAGAGCCCGATGCAGAGCTTGAACTCACAGACCATGAGATCAT